>NW_023458565.1:25889305-25977732 GCF_013731165.1 Rhagoletis pomonella
GATCCGATTCTGAGCTTGAATGACTGCCACGACTGAGTGAATGAAATTCTTCGCCCTGTTTGCTGAGCTCATCAACATCCTCCGCACCACAACTGATTGGCGAAGATGTTCGAGCATCATTGCTTGTATTTGTTTTATTGATAGTTGGCATGCTATTGCTAACTGTTATGGAATTGCCCGCTACAATGCCGCCAGCGCTCGTCGGCTCAACAGCGCCTGGTAACTGGCTTTGGCGTAGCAGTGCAAGGCGTTGTTGTGTGATTTCTAGATGATGTTTGCGCCATTTAATGCGTCTATTTTGGAACCACACCTTCACTTGTGCTTCGGTTAATTGCAACGTGTGCGCTAAGTATAATCGCTCCGGTCCCACCATATATTGTTGTCGTTCAAATTCGGCCTCTAATCGTTCCAGCTGCTCGGGCGTGAAGATGGTGCGTACGCGTTTATTTTTCAGCGATGATTTTTTCGAGTTGCTCTCTGCAAAGAAACGAAAAGTTAGATGAGTTGATTTTTTTGACAAAAAAGCGTTTTGGTATAAGATCGGATGTGAATGGAGCGAGGCGAATTCATATAAGGTGGTAGCAGTAGTAAAAAAAAAACAAAATCTTGCATGTATTTTGATTTCGCTTTCGACACACAAATGCCAACATTTCAGCTATTCTTCACTCAAGTAAGAAGCGGAGGAAAAAATGCCAACACTCTTACTTTCTCACTCACTCATAAGAAATTTTGACACATGTGTTCCGAGGTGAATCAAATCAGCTGTTTTGTGAGTGAGCAACGCGGAAGATATAAATATTTACATACATATAAATACACATATGAGCGAATTGACATTAATTGAGGTTCTTTAGGACAGGGCAATTTTGATTGTTATCGAACATTTTCTAACAGACAACTTTAAAAAGTTTTATAAACAAAATTAAAAAAAATAGCTTACTAAATTTTTATTACCAACGAGAAATAATTAGCATAAATAACTATTTCGATGGTCAGAATTGGTAAAAATTAATTTATCGATAACTGTGTTAAAATAGCTATCGATATATTTATCGATATATGTATATGTATATGCGTTTCTACAGGCTTCGAAATATTTATCGAAATCTGTGTTAATTTTGGTATTTAGATGTTTATATTTATATATCAGTTTTAGTATTTCTTTCGATACTTTATCGATATATGCGACTTATTTATCGATATCATATGTATGTTTGTTTCACAAATTTCGACCGATATGTATATAGATATATTTTTCGATATATTTGTTAATACTTTCATTGAAATCGATATATTTTTCGATATGCTTGTTGATATTTTCTTTGAGTTTTATCGAGTTTGGTTTGATTGTGTACACTTATCGAGTACCGTATTGCATAAGTATCGACATATCTATTTATCGATATTTTGTGTCAGTGTTTTACCATTTGTATGAGTTATCAATATATTTGTATAGATATATTTTTCGATATACACACATACGTAGTTTTTGAAAACTTAAACAATACCCTTTTATGAATTTTTTTTAATATGTACCTGTCTATTTATCGATATCGCCATTGTAATAGATGCATCTGCTTAAAGAGTGATCGACATATTTGTCTAGGTATGTACATTAGGGTGGTCCGAAATGTAAAGTCGGAATATTTATAAAAATATGCCCTTTTTTAAATCAAAAAATATTTCTCAAAGCGCTCTAATATTCCACAGGTGGGACATTTTTTAGGTTTGTTTTGGGGGGTCTTATAAAACATAGTTTATATTAAAAACTGGTTAAATAAACAATTGGGTATTATTATTGAAAATCTTCTGAAGAGGAACAAAGTTTTCGGATCGAAAAATCTTGATTTTCAAAAATTCTATACCCCTTCTACTAAAAATTGATTTTTCCCCCATATAAAATACAAGAAAAACTTTAAGCGCTTTGGGTGACCTCTAAATATTTTTTGATTTCAAAATAAAACACAGGGGAACAATTTTTGAGGTATAGCACAGTACTAGAGGGTGAGAGCATTAAAATTCCGATTTTACTTTCTCACATACATTTTTTGATATATCTACATATGTATACACATGTATGTGGTATCTTTATCGAAAAATTTAAAATTCAGCGAGTTTTTCAATCCATTTCACTCACCCGACTTATGCTTCTCGCGTTGCAAATTCAAGGAGCTTTGCTGCGCCGCGTGATGTTGATGCAACTGTTGCAAGCTCTGCAACGCAGATGATGATCCCGATGCAGCCACCGCTGCTGAGGCCACAGAACGCACATGGGACAGCAATAGATTTTGTTGTTGTTGTTGTTGCTGTTGTTGATGATGATGTTGCGTTACTGCAGCAGCTGCTGCAACAAACGATGATGTAGCCGCCGTCGTTGGCTTAGACGACACTGGCATTGGTAAGTAACGATGTATCAAAGCAGCGCTGGCATTGCCATTACAATCGAAGGGGTGGCCATTTTGTTGATACAAATTATTGGCATTTCGCACGCACTTCAGCGACTTTATGCCACTGTCACCGCCACCGCCGGCACTTGGCATACGTAAATTGTGTGATTGTTGATCGCTAATTTCCACTTCCTCATCACTAAACGCTTGTTGACTACTATGCGCTGATCGTCCCAAGCTCGCATCCTTGCCGCCATCTTCATCACTACTATTTAGCGATAAATTGATAGCGTTGTTGTAATCCTTGCGGCTATTCTCCATTGCGCTCTTCTGCAAGCCCAAAATGGCGGCAATGGTGAAGGACTTGCCCATGTCGAGGGAGGTACTGGTCGCATCCAACAGCTCGCCGGTGCGCGTATGCGCGTGGGTGTTGTGTTGTTGCTGGCGTGGTGAATGGTTTTGTAGCAGAAATGCATTGCTGTGCTGTTGACTGATAGTCGGAATTGTTGTTGTTGGATGATGATTATGGTAGTGTTGCTGGTGTTGTTGTTGCTGCTGCTGCTGTTGCTGATGTTGCAGTTGCAGTTGATTTTGTGCTGCGAAAACCGGCGGCAAGGCAGCCAAATGCGTTTGATGAGTGACGATATTGCTGCTATTCACCACAGCCTGAGTGCTATGCAAGGCCAACAAGTGAGAAAACGGATTTGGATGATATTTCGAAGGATTCTGCAGCATGTTGTTGCTCCTTTGAAAACGGTAAATTTGCTGCTGTCGCGCTGTAATCCCAGTTGCTGTTGCAACCACTTTAACGACACATGCGTGTATGAGCGCAGCAATTAAGCTGCGGCACTCAGATGCCGCGAAAGATTTTTCACGTGCGTCGCGTTGCAGTGGCAGGCAGTGGCAGGTGTTACGCTGGGCAACAATGCGTTCGTGTACTTTATTGTGTTACTACCAACAAAATGACTTTGCGGTCAATGCACTTGCCGGCAGCGGGCACACAGTCGGAAGAATGGACCTTTGCGCAATAAAAGAAAAACAAAACCATACAGACGAAGATTAGCAATGAAGGAATTTAATGTTACAATTGCAATGTGTGGTGGTGTATATTACAGTAGTAACACAATATGGTCAAGAGGCATGTACATTAGGCCGTATCACGATGTATGGGTAGAAAAAAGTTCAATTTGTTTCAAGCGATTTTGAGTTCTGACTATGAGCGCCCAGGTATATCAGGAGAGTAAAATCAGAAAAATAATCTCCATGTCGAATTATAACCCTTTGCAAAGAATAATACAAACCTATTTTCTTTAAACAACAGCTAACTGAACAACTAGTAATTTGTGTAATTATTTAAATAGAGTAAATATTTTCGGTACTCAAGTTGGCTTAATCGTAATCTGCTACTAAGCTTGAAAAATACATCGTCAGGGTGCCCTGTATCATGGGAGTATGTTTTTGAGCTTCTAACTATTGACTACAGGATCCCACGTTCAGAAAAAATCTACACTTTTTAGTTTGTTGTTAGATTATAATCGTTTCAGAGGGAAATACATAGGTTTCTTACAGGGTGCCGAAACAAATTTACACTGCTGGAATGCCCTCATAGTAAGTAAAGGCGGGTTCACCGTTCGTGTACGGACAACTTTTTATTTGCACTCAAAACATTTTTGCCAGAGAGGGTGCTGAACTACGTTTCACCGAACAGTTCGGCACATTTTATTTTGTTCTGAAGCAAACAGCTGATGATATTGTTGCCCACATACGATTTTGAGGACAAACAATACATGCAATTCGCTGCAAACGCATATAAAGGAGAAGGCAATCCGAATCATCAAGTCGTTCGTACAGAAAAGCAGAAAAATCAATTTGATTTGAACAAAGAGTGTTCGCGCTCTCAGTGAGGCGGAGTGGGAAACGAACGCGTAAAATTACTAACAAAAAGTGTCCGGACACGAACTGTGAATTCGCCTTAAGTGTTTAAAATCACTTGGAACAAATTGAACTTTTTTGTGATACGGCCTAATGTAAATATTTAAATATATGTATGTGTATAAGTGTGAGTATATGTTTATGCAGTTAAAACCCATTTGAGAGTAATAAAAGACTTAATTATTTCCAAGATAAGCTTAAGTCTGCTTATTAAAAAAATTAAAAAAATCAGAAAATTTGCAAGACCAAAATAGCTGCAAAATTTTTTACTAGTTTTAAGTGAAAAAATCAGTAAAGATTTGACTTTAGTTTTGCAGTCTAAAATAACAGTAAACGTTTGACTTATAATTTTTCGATCAAAACTAACATTTAATATTTGAGCTGCATTTTTTTGTTAAAAAATTTTAGTTTTATTTTGTTCAAAATTTAAACGCTATTTCACTTGCTTGTAAACGTTAAGTTAGAAAAGTTTTATTGTTTGTGCAATGATAAGCAAGGCAATAAAACAAAATGAAGTCTATAGTGAACTCTTATATCTGATCCATATATAATTGTTAATTTTTGATTGAAAACATATCGATGAAAAAAAACGATTATTTGTCGATTTTTTTTACAAAGAGCATAGCAGTTACGGTACCTGAAAAAAAACTTGTTAGAATTTTTAACCACAATGTCAACAACAAAATAACTTTTTGAAAATTTTAACCGCGTTTTACCCATTACATTACATTATTTAATAAGTAAAAGAGCAAAAGCAATTAATTAAGAGGATAAATTATTTTCAAATTGACTTTTTTTCGTTTTAATAAGACGTAGTAATTATTAGTTTTATGCGATTTTTCCGAATAAAATAAAAAATCATTTGACTACTAAGCGATTGCTGTGTGACGTTGACATTCAACACCCGTTGAGGTTCAAACAATTAATGTGTACTAAGCCAACCACAACGATTACTACTTTTATGAATGAACTTTTTCATTCAAGAAATAGACTGCATTTAACTACGGTAATAATGTGAAAAATCATAATATACCAGACTTTGCTTCTATGAATATATTTACTTACTAAATGTGAGCGTATATTAGCTTATTGTAGTCCAGTCATACTGCAATGACTAGCAAAGACAGTACAAATAATTTTGTTAAGAAAAATTAAGAGACTTTTTCCTCCTCAAAGTAAAGCTACATTAATAACCTCTTCTTAGCTGGGGCACCAAAGAAGTTTTAACCATCAACTACACACAATTGCTCGTAAGGGGTCTTCAGTGACTCAAATGACCATTGATACTTTTTAATTTTTTTTTTTCATATCATTATTGGTAGAATGGTGGTGGCAAGGTAAAGAATTGGCCACTGGTAGATGGGCATGGCATCTATTAATCATTTGATTAAATTAGTCGATTATTTTATTTTTTGCCATCCCTAGTCACTGGCAATCAGTACGTCGCTGCACATACTTATGTAGCATATATTCATAAGCATATGTTTCGCTTAATTTTAGAGGGTTTTTCAGGGTGGGCACGTGGAGGCCGAATTTTCTGGGGGATGGATAGAAGGCTTTAACTTTGCACGCGTCCATACAAAAATGTATAGAAAGCTCAAAAGAGCTTTGCCCGCGGGCAAGGCGGTGCCCATCGCCGTTTCAAAGTCTTAAGGAGTACTTTAATTACAAAATCAGATGGCTATAAATAGATTAGCACTAATATTAAAATGATGGTTTATTTTGTGCGACAATGTTACTTAAATATTACGCACATAACCTCATGTGCGGGTGTATGGACGTATGTATGTTTGTCCAATGGTAGTAAATTTAATAATGCAAAATGGATGCCGTCTCAACATTGAGGTGAATAATTCCTAAGGAAATATTTCTGTCTTGTGTAAGAATGAAAGATATGCACGCATTGTGACAACTATAAATTAACCAAACATAGTATGTACATACATATATGTATGCGTATTAGGGTGGTCCAAAAAGGCATGTGAAAAAGTAAAGTCGCAAATTTTTATGCTCTCACCCCCCAGTATTGTTCTATGTCGAAAAAATATACCACCATTTTATTTTTTCTAGACGTCGCTCAAAGCGCTCAAAGTGCTCAAAGTTTTGAATGTATATTATATGGGGGAAAACAACTTTTCGTAGAAATGGTATAGAATATTTGAACATCAATATTTTTCGTTGCTTCTCTTCAAAAGATTTCCAGTAATAATATCCAATTATTTATTTAAAATTTTTTTCATAGTAACTATATTTTATACGTCCGCCAAAACCCCCTAAAATGTTTGAAAATGCAATTGGGGAATACATGAATAAAAAATCTTCAGTATTAAAAAATGGTTAGGTAAACAATGGGGTAATGTTATCGGAAGTCTCCTGAAGAGAACCAGAGGTTTCCGATCGAAAAACACATATTGATTTTCAAGACTTCCGTACCATTTCTACCAAAAGTCGTTTTTTTCATATCAAATGCGTGAAAAGATTTGAGCGCTTTGAGTGACCTCTAAAAATTTTTTGATTTCAAAAAAAAAAAAAAAAGTATACTTTTTTCGATATAGAATAATCCTAGGGGGTGAGAGCATAAAAATTCCGACATTACTTACTTTGCACCACCCTAATGTATATCCAACATCTCCTTGTATGATTTTTTTAATAACACAGGTTTACAAAAAAAACAAGTGTCTGCATATTGAACCACACCTCTATATCCCCAATGTTATTCGACGCGCTGAATGTAAATCCGAGGTCTGTTAGCCTCCATCACGTCAGGTTCGAGGTCATTTGCAGCTCAAGTAGAGAAAAATTCATTGAGTAAACCTTAAAATTCAATACAATTTTTCCGAATTTGACCTTGGCATGACCTCTAGATTACCTTGAAGAATCAAGGGAACCCCATATTCGGATTCACCGACAACAAAAACAAGACTTTTTTATTGAATAAATTTTTTGTCGTATTTGATCCTCAAATGACCTCGGACCTAACATTATGGTGGCAAACATACCTTGGATTCGCATTCAGCGCGTCGAATAACATGCATAGGGTTATAGAGGTTTGGTTCAATATGCAGAAACTTTTTGTTTGTAAACCTGTGTAATTGATAGTGTGTACATATGTATGTATGTATACTTATGTACTAAGATATGGTACAAGCACATATCCATCATTATATTAACTTCACTAATATATGCATGTATGTGTGTATGCACTTGCATTAAGCTCAATGACTCCTTCATATCACACATCTGCACCACTTACTTGGTTGGACATATGATAGCATAATAAGTTTTAGTTATACATATGTCTGTACTTACATACAAGTATATATTTATATGCCAACGTTTGACTACTTAAATGGTCACCTAATAATACTAGATACATATGGATATGCGTCGTCTTCGAGGAAGTTATTTGCTGAGGTGCAAATACCTTTCGGCTTGTGTGGCACTTGAGTTTACACGCATGCAATTGTAATTAAATCCCATTATGAAGTGACCGGTAATGTGAATGCAGCGAATAAATGACTAAGTGCATAAGTAAATAAGTGAATGTATGAATGGGATTTCATTCAGTGCTAGAATTGGATAAATGAAGATGCCTGACACGTTCACCTCGTTTTGACTAAATATGTATAATTAAACTACTAGATATTTAAAATTTTATGTACATATGTACATATGTATTAGAAACCGTAATGTTTATAAAATAAGTACATATATATTTTTTTATCACGTGTGTGCACGATTTGTCAGCGCTTGAAGGATGACAGTTCACATGACTCTATATATTTATGTACGTATGAAGATTATAAAATTTTTCAATAAATACTTATGTAAATGGACCAATCCATGTTAAATCGATTGGTTTAGATGAATTTGGGTCAGATTTTTTTTATCATATAACGAAGTTCTGACAAAGGATACAATTTTTTGAAAGTTCAAAATTTCACAATTTCCCGGATTTTGCAAGTTTATTTTTAGAATGTCTCAAAAACTATTACCGTTACAAAAATGGTTCTGCAGTCGTTATAAAGTTAATATTTGGGGCTGTATAAGTATGTAGATATATTTAAAAAAATGTTGGAAGTAAAAAAAATTTTGAATTTTGAAAAATGTAAAAGCAAAAAATTAGCTAATTATTTTTTTATACAATACTACTTTTTTAAATTCGAAATTCTGTAACTTTTAAATTTTTCGATTTTCTTTAATAGATATGTTTTTTTCTATCTACATATATCAAATTTAAAATGGAGCCAGCACTGTATTTGTAACTATAGGTAATATTCAAACAATAAACTAACAAAATCCCGGAAATTGTGATATGTATTTAGAATTTTGCATAACCTTCGAACACTTTCTTTTTTAATTTTTTCCCTTAAGCAGAACTTTTTTATATGATTAAAGAAAAGTTCTGGCCCAAATTCGTACAAGCCAAAAAAGGTCGATTCCGACCATTGGTCGATTTGACTGCGATTAATACCATACCTATATACAGATCCGATCAACTAATTAGAAACGAAATTCAAAATGGCATTGTTTGCAAGTTATGTTTATTTATTTATTATAATTATAATTTATTATAATTATAATTTCCATTTAAAGTATAGTTCAATCTATAACAGAAACCACAATAATAAAAGTTTCAAAGCTTGCACAAAATTAATCAAAATTGTCCTCAAAATTTCAAAATTTTTTGTTAGAATAGCCCATTCAATTAGTCTAATAAAGTGCAAGTTTGAAACAGCTAGGACTTGCAGTTGATTTTTTAGAACTTTTTTTGTGAAGGGTGTTAAGGATCGCATCTGTACGTATATTAGGAAATAAATTTTCCAATAAATCCATGCTCAGCCTAGCATCATCTAAGAAGAATTCGTTCTCAAACATTTTCGGAACATCAACTGAAAGCACCCCAAAACCTAGCAGTTTTATTTCCACTGGTATAATTATGGCCTTTACTTTCGTATTTGAGATGTTTTCCATGCTCTGTGCAAATCAAATGAATGCTTTAACAGAATTCACATACTCATTTCCTCAAAAAAAAGTGAGGTAGATCTTTTTCTTCTTATAAAGCTTATAACCTTATAACCGCTTGCCGGTTTTGGACCGAGACTAATAAAACTGCGCCAATACCATCTCTCCTTTGCGAAGTTACGCCATTTATTCCTCCTATCGTTGTATTTGTGGGCTATCTTGCTTTGATTGTCTACCCATGGATACCTGGTATCATAGGAGCAGCTTCCCTTCGTGCCACCAAAACCGGCTTTCAGGACTACCAAAAAGGTAGGCACCGAAGGTCAAGAGTCTGCAGACAAGACGTGGGAGTCTCCGCCTAAAAGCAAGTCCCACGCAAGCTGTAAGTTACTTATTTGGGGTTCCTTCCATCACATTTCCTGTCCTACGGAGATGTCAGCCCTTTACTTATTTATGAAATTCAGCAGTGAGATAGAGATATCTATCCTATAAAGGTTCCGAGCATTCTACGTAGTCCTTATTTAATTTGCGAAACATCGTCAACGTATGGAGGTCTCTAAACGAGGCGGCCCCACCAAAGCTCCCTCTTTCTCAGCGGCCACTCAATGCTCAACACGGATTTTTTATCGCATCACGGATTGCTTACGTTGCCCAGGTTGCACGAACGGGGGCGCAAGTGCCTAGATTGAGTGCAGCTGTAACTTTACACCCAAAAGAACGACCATATCCAATTGTACTCCATCTTAAATCATCTGTTGAAAAATATGCTCGAATTATTTATTTCCTTTGGGGAAAAACTCATATACAAGAAATATCTCAATGCATTTTGAGCGCAGTGTAGTTCATCAATGGGATCGATTTAAGGCAAAATATTTCGGTGCGAGCCAGAAAAAAAGCTGTTAATAATTATGAAATTTTGTTTATAACTAAATCCCATGGTGACTAACGTTACCTCGGGCTGTACGGTACCTTTTTGATTTAGATATACTTATTTAGTTGAAGTCCTCCTCCCCGCTCACACCCATCCATTCAAAGAAGTTTTTCCTTACTTTAACAATTTATTTTATAAGAATGAGGCTCCATGTGTTGTGCGGATTAAAGCGAAATAATTGAAGTAGACCATCAGCGATGTAAGCCAGAAGAACAAGCGAAGAAGAACGCTTGTCAACAGATGGCACCTCTCGTCATCATGTCCGTCCTATTGCATGGACGATGTCGAGCAAAGATCAGAAGGCTTTGGAGGCTTTCGAGAAAACTATTCTATGCACGATCTATGGCCCTGTTCGCGTGGGCGTCGGGGGTACCGACGGGTACAGGGTAGAAGTTTATTCCTCAACTTCGCAAAGGTCAGCCTGCATACCACGGAAGACGGAAGGGAACAGCAAGTCATCGGTCGCAATGAGTAACCCCAGTTTGCATCAACCCGAGGCGCAACAGAACGGGAAATGAACTGCGACGGCGTAGATCAGGTTGGCGTTAGTGTCGGGATCGCGAAACCTAGCGTAAAATCCTCAAACCTGTATGTGACACGGGCGCCTACAGCCGACAAAGGCAACACCACCCCAGGCCCATAAGCCACTAAGCGTAACAACAGGCAGACTTCACGGTGGAACAACAACTTTGCTAAACTATGGGCAAATAGCCGCAAGCTCTTTAACAGAGCTACATAATAGAACTGGTGAATGGGAGACGTACAAGAATGCACACACTAATAGATAGAAATAGATTAGATGTGCAAAAAGAAACTCATGGACTTAGTTCTTTAGAGGAATCCAAGGACTTTAAAGGGGGCGCAAGAATCCACAGATTCCTTGCAAAAACGCACACTAAAAAGTTGTGGCTCCTGAAAAGTCCCCAAGGATCCTACACGAACAATTGCAGAGAATATCTTAACCAGCCGGCCGAGGTACATTTCCCGAATCATCTACATGTAGACCCTGCGCAGAGGATTGGCGATGGCACCACCACAGCAACATTTTTGCATTATACGCGAGGATTTTCGAGTTTCAAATCATGAACGATCTCACATTAGTAAATATTTTGTACGCTCATTTATGTTTGTAGTGAATCTCCATGTCACATATTGATTTATCAAACAAATGTTGATTTATCGACCAATTTTGAATATGCAATTGATGGGAACCGAGTTGTTTTTTTGGACACGATGCATTTTTCAAATCACTTTAAACAACACAAACAGAGCTCGCCCGTTCAAGGACTCCGAGTTTATTTATGCTTAAATTATCTAAACTTTCAAAATGTAGCCACCTAGCAGTACTAATGGCGGTTTCTTTTCTCGAAAAAAATGTCACCTTCTTATATGACATTATCAGAGTGCAACATTTCAAAGAAAGAGCACGCAATATGCATGCGAAGATGCTCAGAAAAGAAAACGATAACTTGACATCCCTGGCACAGGGCAGAAAACGCTATAAGCATTGTCCAAGTAGCAGCTCCGTAGAACTGTTTTTCGAATTAAAATTTTGAGGTTTATGTTATCAAAATAATATATTTTAAGATTACTACTTCACATCGTTTTGTAATTTTGAAATATACATATTAGTGTACATCAGTGTGCATCACTCCCCCATAAAAAAGTCGGTACTGTTGGAAATATAAAATTTATTATATTTTAAGATTTTCTTCAAAAAATATTTAAATATTTTATTTAAAAATACTAAGATTTCTTTTTAAATAAAATAAGTTTTTAAAAACTTTTCTCTTCTCAAACAATCTCCTCAGATAATCGACCAGTTTTTAACCGACTTCCGAAAAAGGAGGAGGTTATCAGTTCGACGGATTATTATTATTTTTATGTATGTTACCGCATAACTTTGGACCATGTCAACCGATTGCATCGAAAAGGTAGTGTCTCAGAGGTAGTCCCACACTAATCTGGTTAAAATCCGATCAGTGGATCATGAGATATATATATATTTTTTTTTATATGAGAATTGAAGTCGGTTTTTTTTTGCTAAAAATTACTTGTAGGTTAGACGGTCTGTATAAAAATCTTTGAAAATTTTATTAACATAGTCAAATTAATGAGATTTTTGGATCTATTTTCAAATCGATGCTCCTCACGTTAATCTTAATATTTTTCCAAAATATTTTGGCGAAGATCTTAAAATATAGTTCCGACGGAAATAGCGCAAATATTTTTGGTGATACACCCTTATGTGCATACGAACATATATGTATGCAAGTGTACATATACATATGTATGTACTCACACTGTACTGAACTGGTATTTATTGTTGACAAAAACACTCACCACACCTATTAAAGTGCTCAAATATATATTGAATGCAACGAATTAAATAAACACCTATATATGTTAGTTATATGTGGATATGTACAATATAATTTATTTTTAAAGTTTTTCAACTCCAAATTTTCTAATTCACTTTTCCGACTCTATTTTGCTATAATTATTTACTTTTGTTTCAATTTTGGTTCGAGTAATTTTCGATTACTCAAAATCAATTATTTTTTTCACTACAATTCTTCACTTAACGCTTTCCGACGGCATTTGCAAATTTATATGCAATTGGCTGAAAAATATTTTAATCTGTAACGCGATTGCCGCACATGTGTACACAGCTGGTTATCCTTAACGACTGAGTTCTAAAATTGGCCATCATCGTTAAATCTCGGACCAACAGCCGTTTAGATGCGCCAAACACATTTTGCACCCTTCGCGGCTGTAAAGGATTCCAATAATGCCTTTATAAGTTTATATGCAACTACATACATACATAAAATTGTAAGTATGTAACTTCATAGCTATAGGTGTGTGCATGATGATAAATAACATCATAATCGTGAGGGCAATTTTCACCACCACCCACCAGCCTTGCCAAAACTCCCACACCAATACACATTATGCACAAACGATGCGAGTTTTTGCCACCCACCACCACAACCATTCCATATATTTATGTACGTAACATTGCAGCAGCCATTTCGCTTTGAAAATGTTTGTATGTATTTACTCGTGCAAAAGAGCCACCACCATTATTATGCTCAGACAATTACAATAACAATGTGTATGTTTTCTCCCTCATTTCAAGCCACACATAAATAAGAAGCGTTTGTTTGTATGTGTGTATGAAAATACAACAAAAGCAGGCGTACAAGTGTATGTACATATGTATATAATAAAATTGCAATAATATGGTGGCGGCGATGCAAAAGCTATGAAATTATGATTAACCAAAAAATGTGTACAAGTATATCAGTGTGTATGTTTGTATTATATTTAGCTCCACCCACACATTCACAAAGCTTTTGATGTAGATAAGCTATAATTTTTACTTGAAAAAAGGTAGATATACTCATTTTAATATTGTTGCAATGTTATTGGATGTCTTAATAAACGAGCGCATTAAGTACAAACAAACACGCATAAGTATACACATACGTATGCATGTAGGTAAAAATATAGGCTGCGTACACTAGCTAACACAATCATTTACAAAACTTTAATTTAATATGTTCATTATTTATAAATTAAAACGTGACTGCAGTGAAACTTGCATGTTTTGCTCACCATACTTCTTATATCTCAAGCTTAACCTCATTTCTAATATTAATCTTAATCTTATTCTTAATCTTAATCTTAATCTCCATCTTAATCTTAACCTTAATCGTAATACTAATCTTAATCTTCATTTTAATCTTAATCTTAATCTTAATATTTATCTTAATCTTAATCGTAATCCTAATCTCAATCTTAATCTTAGTCTCAATCTTAGTCTTACTCTAAATCTGAATCTTTCTGTATGCTCCATCTTAATCTTAATCTCAATCATAATATTAATCTTAATCATTATCTTATTCTAAACATTAATGCTTATCTTAATCATAATCTCAATCTTAAAGCTTAAACAGACGGCAGCGTTGATCCGGACTAACTCGGATCAACGCTACCGTCTGTTTATGCTTTTAATCTCAAACTCATACTTAATCTTAATGTGTATCTTAGTCTTAATACTAATCTTAGTAGATATTAATCTTAATCTTCATGTTCATCTCAATTTTAATCTTACTCTTAAAATAAATCTTTATAACAATCTTAATCTTAATCCTATTCTTAATCCTAATCTCAATATTTATCATAATTATAATACTAATCTTAATTTTAATCTAAATCGGAATCTTAATCTTAATCTAGATCTTAATGTTTATCTTAACGTAATCTCAATCTTAATCTTTGTTTTAATCTTAATCTCAATCCCAATCTCAAACTAAACCCTAATCTTAATCTTAATCTTAATATTTACCTTAATCTTAACCTAAATCTTCATTCTCATCTTTGTCTTCATCTAAATATCAATCCTAATATTAATGTCTCGGTCCTAATGGATTTCCTGTGAGAAGACATAGGCTCGATTTAAAGAATTTCAGCAAATACCGCATATTTCGTTTATAAAACGATAATCAGAGTTAACGCGTTACTTTTCTGCTTGCGGATAAAATGACCTGCCCTTAGAAGCATTTCAAAGCTTATATTCCACTTCTGAAAACCAGAATCGTGCGGTGGGTTGTATGCCTGGATTTGGTTTCTCAAGTCTTACATCGGACCGTTCCATACCAAGGTCTGGTAAATACATCTACATATCTATTTTCGACCGAAAGTATGTACTTGCTCGTAATTGTGATGTCTAAAGCGAAAGCCAATTTTAAAGAAATTTAACCCTAATGTTGTCGAGCAGACGATCATTTAATAAAACATTCGTGTGGCTAGGAACTTTATAAAGCCGGATTGGAAGTTAAAAATACGAAGAGGGTTTCATGGTGAATTCTCTGTTTAAGCGGATTGAGTATATTCCTAGAGCCTGAACTGTCGTCAAGTCATTTTATCTAAGCACTTCAGCCAAAGAAAGACTAGCTTCGTTACTGCTGAAGTCACTTGCGAGACTAATTTCGCTGAACAAAAAAACATGTTGCAACGCCCTATTACAATTGAAATGAGGATGGGAGAAACCTTCATTCAAAAAGACTTTGAAGCAGTCGACATCGTTAAAACACTACAGAAGCTCGGGGTTGAAACCAACCTCAGAAGGCTCATTTACCACTTTCCCTTTCAGTTCTGCTCTGGACAGTGGTCGTAGAGGGCTTGCTAGAGGCTCTGTATAAAGAAATCTGTCGGGTGATATGTGTTATGTGGACTACGTGACACTTAAGGGTTACGGCCAGTGTTGCCAGGTCTTCGGCATGAGAAAACGTCTCTCTTGGTCTGAAAAAACGTAATTTCCTACCCAAAAACGTCTTATTCAAATGAATGTACAAAAAATTGTTCTTATTAAACTTTTATTGTACATGTGTACGTAAGGTATATTAAAATATCATTGCACATTTAAAATTCATTGTACACTGGTTTGAGATCGTTAATATAAAAATCATTTTATGCATACAGCTGATTAAGTCATCACCATTTTGATCGATTTTGGCTGTTTCTCTTTTGTTTATTTAATGTTTATTATTTTTCCATAAAAGCTCATTATAAAACAAACAAAATATAAATCCACATTTCAAACTTTGTGCAAAAATTATAAAAAATCTGCAAAGCTTCAGCTAGATTTTCAACTTTTTATTTAGATTTTTTAGAATTTTTTTGAGTATGCAGTTTGATAGCCCATTAAATTTCAGGGCAATAATGTACAATTTTAAAGGGGCTAAATAATCGCGTTGATTTAAAAATTTTTTATTTTTTTTGTAGACATTTGGTAAGGGGGTCGGCTGTCGAAAATGCTAAACTACGTTCTGTTAAGAAGGAGCATAGCAATATTTCAGCCTTTTTTGCGTTCATTACATTTTCAATGAAGTCTGAAAAAAGTCGCCTACTGTTTTCTGACTTTTTATGCTGCTACTGCTTTTTTGATGCTTTTGCGAGCGTGCGTGTTGCAAGAGAACAGCTCTTCCTGATTTGGCTTTTAATGTGCAATTGCAAACATTACAATAACAGCCAGTTTCACCAAATTATTTAAGTGAAAATTACTTTAATTTCGGTTTCACCATAAAAGTTAAATCAGAATAACCACACTCAGAGGTGTTACACGTTTAATCACCTGATCATTGTGTATCTGCTGCTTACTTGTATACCAGCCCTGCTTTTACAACACAGCGTGCCAAAGCTTTCAAAAGCTCTCAGTACAAATGAAAGCGAAAGCTAGTCCTAGTCTGTTTTACAACCACTTTTTACTCACTTAAATAAATAGTTTATTGAAACTGAAAATTATTTAAATGAGAATTAAATACAAAATTAAATTAAAGTTAATTTCCACTTAAATAGTTTGGTGAAACTGGCTGTAAGCCTCGTAACCTCAAGTATTTACACAACCAGCCTTTGAACATAGTCCAAGAATCAAAAAAAAAAAAAAAATGCGCGTATGCTTGGTATGCATCATATTTAAGTCATCTGTGTCCAAAGAATAAATATCTTTGGAAGCAGTTGCTGCAAAACACAGAGCTTGTAAAGATTTATTAAGAAAATAATTCAAAATCAGTTTTACTTATAAGATTTAGTAAGAGAAACAAATTCCTGGGAAGTTAAAAAACGTCATTTTTTACATAAAAAACGTCCAAACGTCAACAGGATACAACAAACGTCCAAATGACGTTAAAAAGGTCAACCTGGCAACGCTGGTTACGGTAGTTTTCTGGATGCACCATAGAATCATGAGTGAGTCAAGCTGGTCCTATTCACTTTGAAATACAAGATAATTTCCAACAGGATCACTTTCTTGGACTTGGTAGTAAATAGGAAGGTATCAGTTACATTTTGTCGCTACAGTGGAGCTATTTGCTCTATGAAACCTTAGTTATGCTCATGATGTTTTATGAAGTTCTCATTTGGTGTAATTCGCTAAAAGAGCTGGTGGTGCATTTCGGAATATGCCCATTATGGCCAATTCCCAATTCTGACGGCGCTTATGATATTGCTCAACGGAATTTCGCACTAAATTCTTCTCGTGTTGTCGGTAGCCGGCTTTGAAATCGACAAATAGATGGTGTGTATCGATCCTTTCCTCGCCGGGTCTTTTCCAAGATTTGGCGCATTATGAACACCTGATCTATAGAGAATTTTCCAGGTCTAAAGCCACGTTGATAAGGCTCAAACAGTTCGTGGATGGTGGGATTCAGTATTTCACACAATACGCTCGATAAGACCTTGTAACCTATGCTTAGAAGGCTGATCCCGTGGTAGTTGGCACGTACGGCGGGGTCGCCTTTCTTGTCAATTGGGCTGAGCCCACTTTAATTCTAGTCCTCGGGCATGCGTTCATCTCCTTGCAGGCAGACCGTCAGCTCCAGCAGCGTTCAGATAACTTCAGTTGTCTAATTAATATTGTTTCGAACCGTGGTTACATTATGGATGAATCCTTTCGTCGGAATTCTGCTGAGATGCGGAGAAATTAAGACAAAAATGCGTTTGTCGGCTAACAAGGCTGCGACGATCGTGTTTGGGATGGGCATTGCAGATACATATCGAATACCTTAAAAAAGGGGGAAACAAAATAGCCGGTGTATATCTTGAAGACCGGTTAAATTCCTTCGACACTGAGTTAAAGCAAAAACCTTTGCACTACGAATGGAAGGAGTCGTCTTCCCGAAGCAACTTTTACATACGTGCCGCAGTCGTATTAGCAGGAATTTCACGAATTGGGTTAGTTTGCAGATTGTTGCTTCTCTATTTCCTAATATGAGAGTATAAATATATGTACATAGTTAACAGCTCAAATATCTGGTGATGAAAAAAAAACCATAAAAGATACAGCTAAAATTATAAAAGCCGTTAACTAGTGTGACAGCTATCAATTGTGAGATACATACATAATTGAAAGTAATAAAAACCTTTATATTAACGTCCTGCTTATTACGGGCAAACCTTTTAACGTTGAATATATGTATGTGTTTTGTAGTCTTTATTATTAATTTCAGACAAGTAAAAAAAGCAATTAAGTACATATTTATTTATATACATTTACCCGAATACATAAACCATCTTACTTTAAATTAGCTACGCCACACATAAAGCCAGGTGCAGTTTGTATCCTAAAGCCATTTTTCGTCTATGTAATTACATACATACATACATACACACATATGTATGTATGTATATTTGTATGTTTGTACCTCTACACAGGCTTTAACACGACACAGATTTCGAAAGGTGGAAGCTGCAGGACGCCATCGAGCACATTTCAATCATCATTAGTGTTAATGTACCCACAAATATTAGGGGTGTTTAGCTCTTGATTTAGGTTTCAAGAGTTCCGAGACACAATGCAGGGAGCGCCAGTGGTATTTTGGCGTTCATCATTTGTTCTGTGTATATATGGGCGTGTGTGTGTGCGTATTTGTCTGTATGGGAATGTAGGGAGCATGACTATATAAATATGTACAATGTACATATATATTTTGCCTACATATATGTATGTTTGCATAACATACGAATGTACTTTTTGTAGGTATGGACAGCAACCCAATAGTATCTTTTTTTTCAAAAGCACTTATAAAAATTACTGGTTTGACAATACGCTGTTTGTACGCAACCTGAAATAGAATTTCACAAGACCTTCGTGATAATTTTCCAGTTCAGAGAGAGATAGGTAATTCCACCGTCGAGAGCCCGTGTCGGGGTATTTGCAACTTCTGCCTGGGTACATCATCAGTATTCCGATGGGTCCAAATTGGGGTCGTGGTTGTAATTTAATTGGAAGTGTTTGCCTGGAGACAAATAAATAAGTAACATTTAAGTTTATCGCTTTCCATGAGATCTGATAGAGTTCTCCGCTTGAGCCGCCTTCGTTGCGCAGTCGTCTTGAGTAGACTTTAAGCTTCGCGATACGTCAAAGAAAACGGCGACACAAATTTTGTTGGATTCCATTGCACCTTCAATGGTACTTACAACTCTGTGAACTTGAACGATCGTTGAGTGATCCTTTATAAAAGTGAATTGGTTCATCCGGATCAAGTTTATTTTTTCAATGATCGGTAAAAGACGCATTAGCTTCGTTAAGCGATTTTCCAAGCTTGGGTATCGTAGTTACCTCTTGATTAGGTCAGACAAAATCTCAATCCATTTATAAGGCGGATAGCGAAGAACTTCAGACGTTAGAAAATCATATCCTGGCAGTGTTTTTCGTACGTGGCTTTTTAGCGGGCATACTAATCCACGCTGCATCATCAAGCTGGTCAATGGAATCAATTTGGTCACTAGGCTTATCTAATGTACACGACTGGAAACCTATTCTGACCAAATCAAAAGGTTCAAAGTTTCTTAGATCAGCCTTTAGTGAACTCGGGGACGTTAAGTTTTCCACTTATGTTCTGACTCTACTTTTAGAAATGTGGACTTGCATATTTAGAACTCTCAAGTAATTTTCTCTCAAAGGTATGGATATATTTTATAAATATACTTGTTTAATTAACTAGTTTAAAACCCGTTAATTTTATGACTGGGATACATTTTATCACCGTCATTAGAGCTCCTCTAGGCACCTATTCACAGCAAATTTGGAAAATCTCTGAAAATTCTGCTCACATCCCCAATCTTCACCATATTTTGGTTTCTCTTTTAAATTAGCTAACATTTTTCACTTCATTCACTGAGTCGGCTGACAGATATTTATATACACAAACATCTATTTGTGCAGACACAACCATTTTGTATGGATATATGTATGTACATACTCATACATTTATATTTCTATACGTTTAAATGTGTATACATTTATGCTCCAGAGGCATAGCCCGATTAATTTGTTTAAGGGTATTTGTCAATACATACTCATAGCATTTTCTTTTCTCGAAGGAATGTTACATTTATTCTACCATACACCAGGGATGTCAGGTTTTTGTGTTCTTTTCTCAACAACTTCACATGCATATTGGCTCTTTCTTTAAAATGTTGCACATTGATAACGTTGCCATATAAGAAGGTGACATTTTCTTCGAGAAAAGAAAACGTCATTAAATACTCATTCGGTATTCATTCGGTTATATTGTCGTGTATGTGTTTTTTTTTTGTTGCCAATCACCTATGCATATTTTGACATTATTTCAGTGCACAGGGGACATTTGATCACACTACTTTAAAATTAATTTTAGTAACAAAAAACTTATAATTTGAAATTAAAAATTATTTAATCGTTTAAAAAATAACACTCAAGTTCAGTTTACAATTTTATTTTCCCAAAACAAAATATAATTAATATGCATCTCCGTCTGTTAGGTGGTTTTACTATTTATTTCAGATTGAAAGATATCAATGAATGATATGCTTTTAAATAAAATTTAATGGATTTTTTAATGAAGTTCACGAAATGCCAATTTTTAAAAATAGCTGGTAAAATAAATACATTAATAGGGTTTGCAGAATTATTTTTCTATTATAGTTATTATTTAAATTTTTTTTCCAAGACCCAATCCCTCATATATCGTTTCGATATGTTTTCAACACAAAGCTTTACTGTAGTTACCACTAAAAAGGCCTATTTCTCGTCAAATTTTTTGCTTATACGACTTTTTTATTAATAAGTATTAAAAATATTGATGGATTTCCAGTATAAAACGAAAATAAATTTATTAATAAATATGTAACATATATCGCTAGCTTAGAGTGAAAAGTTGCCAAGTCCACTTGTTTAGGCCTCCACCCTAAACTCAAAATAATGCAATGGGTGTACCACCCTAATGTTCATTTATGCACATGCATGTATACATTTGCTATATACATTTGTTAGCAGTCGCGTCTAAACACCACTTTTTATGAAAACTCATATTTTGACATAGGAGGCTAAAGAAATTGAATACGCATCGTTTCGAACATTATAAAGGTACTTGTTTTATTTTTTCCTCATCATAAGCAATAAAAGGAAAAATTGCTAAGTCCAAAAGAAGCACCACAAATCCGATAAGGCCAAAATATTACGACATCTTTTAATAAATATCGAATCCTTTTGATTCTTATGGAGTTTTGCTGTGCTTTAAACGGGTAAAATGTTTGATTCAAAGTCTTGCGAAATAGTTAAAGAAAATGGCTATAGGAAGATTTTTTCCTCTCCTGTAAAATATTTAAAATGGGACTTAGCAACTTTTCTTTCTAAGCTAGCGATATATAGCTTTGTCTAGAAAATTTTTATCTGAGAGACTACACGTCAGAAAAATAAGTAAATTTTAGTCAGAGTTGGTTAATTTGATGCAATGGTTTTGCTACTACGACATCATGTTTGTTATCAGCGACCGCTTTATCGTTACTTCGTTGTCCAGTACTCCATCATCTATAAAGTTCCAAAAGAGCGGTCCCAGATGTACCTAATTCCTTATAATCTTTGATTCGTGTGCACAGCTCCCCTCTACTAAGTCACGTCACTGTTGCAATACTCCGCAATTCATATATGTATACATATATGTATGTATGTATATACGTATCTACAGTTGAGGGGTGAATTTATGTACATATGTGAACCCCTTAGGAAAATTGTCAGATTTGAGTATAGTAGAAATGCGCTTAAGGCATTTGAGTTATAGCGTTTTTTTTTCGAAAAAAGGCTGCACTTATTCTGCCCTGTGTTAGCGCTGTAAAATTTTTAAGCTCTGTTCTCAGCGTTATCACAGGTCGTCGTGTTCTTTTCTCAGCAGGTTGTGCTCTGCTCTGACAAAAGTGCTGCCTTTTCTGGACCGATTTAAATAGACCTCCAAAAAAATGTTTATTATAAAAAAAATAGATTTAAAAAAAGTTTTTTTTTCCAAAAAGTCACCTCAGTTGATAGAAGAGTTTAAGCTTAAAGGTATGCTTAAAAATGTTTGCACATTTTATCATCGGAATCAAAATATTCATAAATTGTGCTTTTTAAGGTATTTTCAAATCGGCCCAGCTCAAGTAAATCTTAAAATTTTTCCGAAATATTTTGGTGAAAGTCCTAAAACTTTATAATTCTAACGGAAAAACAGTACCAATTTTTTTTTTTATAGAGTGACGCACCCTAATGTTCATAGGTGTTATTTAATTGAAAGTTACTGCAATCAAAATTCTTCCTATAGGGTCGATATTTTTATGCACATGAAAAGGCTACATATCTGTGTGTGCATGAGAAAAAAAAAGATTTAAAAGTATTCGTGACCGTGGTGAGTTTCTTCGCATTTTAATATTTGCTCTCTTTCTTTCTCAACAAACACATGCACACAATATACAAATTTCTACAGTCCTTATTAGGGGTAGACAGACACAACAATTCAACACACTCAGCCATACTGATTTCGAGCTAGTACATGCGCAGGATAAAAGTGCTCACCAACACATATTTATGTATGTACATAAATGTATGTTCATTTATACTACATTCTCCTGCTCGCAATTTTATGAAGGTTTATGTACTAATAATCATACTTTTGGCTGTATTACTATGTATTCTATATAATGCATATGTATATATACGCGCACTCATATCCATAACTTTGAGTTCGAGGGCAGGATCCGCCGCCATTGCTCTTCCTGTTTTTTTTTGTTTTTGTTTTCGCTTGGCATGGACATTTATAAACTTCACTGATGTAATATTTAGCTCTTGCCTTTTGTGGACGGGGATCGCTGGGCAATTATGTTGGCTTTTTGTTGTTGGCAAAACGATATAACTGTATATTAATTTGCTAACGAACATCATAATCTCTTTGAGGTAAAGAAAAATATGTATGCTGTTGGGGTTGTTTTGAGGTTTTATAGAATAAATTATTGCGGCAAGAGAATAAAAAGAAAATAAAATCACAGCAAATATTTGATAGGGGATATGCAGCACAGGTAGAGGTGGTTGGAATTTTGCGCTGGAAAAAGAGGATGTAGTAGTATTGGCGCTTGCAATACGTGCTCATGGATACTACATACTTTCATACTTATAACAGTATACCTATACTTTAAAATTTGTATTTTCTATTATTAATTTTATTGTGTTATAGAACTTCACTTAAAAAAACTTAATTGTGTCTACAAGCATGAATATATGACCTCTTGAAATTAAGTACTACAGCCCGTAAAATTATAAACTGTAATGTCAATATTATCTAAAAGTTTTATGATATTTATTGTTGTACTAAAACTTGACTATAGTATATGCTTAAGTATGTATTAGGGTGATCCTTAAAAATATCAACATCTAAATATCGTATGGAGCACCGCCTTATTCTTTTCTAAATGCAAAATATTCCACTAAAATTTAAAAAATTTGAACCCATTTTTAAAGCACATTTATAAAAATTAAAAAATTTTCCCGAATTTTTGCGACTCAAAAAAAAAATAATAATAATAAAATAGTTTTCATAACCTGGCAGCGATTTCTAAAATGTAAAAAAAAATTAATTTTCGTGGATGTCTTTATTTGGTAGGCAGAAACAAAATGAAGGTGTGCCCCAAGATGTTTATATTTAAATACCACCCTAGTAGGAATGTATTTGTGAGTAATCAATTACCATAGCGTCCAATGAAAATATTTTTGTTACTGACTATATCACGATCAACATTAGACAAGATAAAAAGAGAAGAACAGTGTTTCGACTATATAGAGGCAGGTAGAAAAAAGTCATGGTGACAAATGATTAAGCAAACTCGGTTGGGCTTAAAGAGGGAGAAGTAAAAATTATAAATACAAAATTTCATATAATTTATTTTTACAGAATTTTATATAGTTTTCTAATATATAATTGGAACTTTTCGTGCAACTTTGCAAATATGCCTATGTAAATTACATAATGCAATTCTAGATTTTATTAATTTTTGATTTTCAGCTTCTTTTTGCATAATTTCGCGAAAAGAAGTTTTCGAACAATGGAAAAATCACACCAAAGATTGGCAGAAACGAGACCATTAATTGTAAAGTATAACCTTTGTTATCTGAGAGTGGAAATCCGGAAACAAAAATTTACCAAAATTCCATCCCATTTAATGCCTTCTTCGCCCTCTCCTCAACATTGAGCTGGTTATCGAGTATTATTCCGAGGTGATTGATGCTTACCTTCAGCTGGAGGGTCACATCATCCGGCTTAGGTTTAAGCTAGTTCTGTACCCTGTATTTCCTGGTGAAGAGTACCTGATCTCGTTTTTCGGTATTAATACAAAGATTCATCTCCCGTACTGCTTGGCCAATTTGTGAGCTGAGTGTGGACAAACAATGTCCACTTAGTATGACAGAAATATCAATCGGATATTCAGAGAGCAGATCATCCTTCCATTTCCTCTAAGCTCCGGTTAATCCTCAGCGACCATAGCAGCGGCGATAATACGCCCCGTTCCGGCGTATCTCTTTTAACCGCTTTGTTAGTCTTGTGCCTGCCCCACTGCGCCGAAATATTTCTGCAGCTCAACATATTGCTAATACAGTCCGAAACTACGGGGTAGACCCCTATCGTTGTAATTCCGTCTAAAACGGCTTGCGTTTAGGCATTAATAAATGCCCCTGTTATGTCCAGCAGGACCCCAATACGTATTCTCCATTCTCTAGATCGGCCTCTATTCGTCTAGCAACATTGTGTAGAGCGGTATCTGCCGAAAGAAGCAATATTAGGCCAATGGGTTGGGGTATGGGGAAAAATGTCGTCTAGCCCTGGCGACTTATACTGCTGAAAGGAGCTCAATGCCCACTCCAGTCGGCATAGCGTCACAAGTTCGATTTAGAATGTGATGAATACAAAAAGTAATCATCTACTTCACCGAAATTCCACACTAATACTCACTTAAATAAATGAGTAAACCTAATTGTTTAAGGCCAAAGCACAATACTTTTAAAGTTGCAACTGCCATAACTTTGAAACTAGTTACCAGAATAAGGTGCCTTTCATGCTTCTAAGCAAGCAATAAATTATACGGGCTTGTGCTGCAAATCGTACGGCTTGAAATCCACACTTAGAAAAGATTCAACTAACTACAACCGCAAAATGTAACTATAATCAAATCATGTGTTAGGTTAGGTTGTCGCGGTCGTCTATAAGACACACTTAGGTTCAGGGGTGTCAGCACTCCCAATACCTCCTAAACCCATTTTCAACTTTGAACGAATTTTAGAAGATTCTTGATTTCAACGCATCAAGGGTCCTCCAAGTTGTCGAAGAATTGCCTACCGAGTGTGGAAAGTCTTCGTCTGGATAGAACAGGGCACTGGCACAACAGGTGCAGAATCGTTTCCTCATCCTCTTCATCTTGACAGATTCTACAGAAGTCATGTAAACGTAGGCCAAGTCGATAGGCATGCTTGTCGATAATCCTATATTGGGCCTATTTAGACTCAGTAGTAGGCTAGTGCGTTTGGCGCTGAGCACCGGCCATAATTGTTTGGCAGTTTTGCAGGTGATTTCGTCCTGACACCTGTCGAGATAAGTAGCTTACAAGTTTGTAAGGGTATTCCTAATTCATCGTTTATATCCTCAAAAAGAAGTTTCGTGCCAAGTCGCGCCAGTTCGTGGGCCTTACAATTCCCCTCTATGCTGCAGTGACCCGGACCCGGATATCACTTTTGGGCGAAATGACTCAGCCATCTCGTTAAGAGATGCGCGGCATTTCATGGCTACCATGGAGGTTGTCGACTGCTTCGTGAGGGACTCTAGTGCCGCCTGGCTGCCAGTGAAGATATAGATATCAACATGGGATATCATATCACACTTTACCAGTTTCGTGGCCCTGTCGATTGCCATCAGTTCGGCCTGAAAAACGATAAATGGTCCGGGAGACGAAAGCTGTGGGAGATTCCCAGGTGATGGGAGTATACACCTCGTCCAAGCCTTCCCTAGAGCTTTGAGCCATCTGTGTATACATGAATGGACTCTCCACTACTTACAACCTCATGCTTACACTCTTCCCTTGAGGGTAGGAGGGTCGCGAACGCCGTAGTGGATGCAGGTTCCGGAAGTGCATAGTTCACCAATCCGGGAAGCGCCGGAAACTCCGTTAGTATTCTACCGTGACCATAACTGATATTTGACCACTTGTTTAGAATGTTCATTGGAATTGCCGCACCACTTGCGATGACCTGTTTGGCATGTAGGTCCACCGAAAGAAAATTCAGTAGGGCATACAGTGGCTTGGATGGTGTTGTTCTCATCGCACCAGTTATGAGTGTGGACGCCAGTCTTTTAACCTTGTGCATTTTTTTGAAGTTTACGTCTTTCCCAAGGGTGTCCCACCATACCACTATACCACCGCCATGTATAGCCAGTGTATTATTTTGGGTTTCATCCCCCATCTTTTCCCTATTGCCCTGCCACAGGAATATAGTGCCACTGTTGCTTTGCGCACTCTATCTGCAACTTTGGACCCCCAGTTTAGTTTCCTATCTAGTATGAGACTTAGACATTTGGTCTCTTCCTTTATTGCGAGGGTATTGCCCTCTAGAGTTATGTTCCCGAGATCAGGTATCTTGTTGCTTCCTAGTGAACAGCACAAGGTCTGTTTTTTCAGGATTCACTGCCAGTCCTCGCCTGTTACACCACAGGGATAGTTGGGTGAGAAATCTTTGGATCAGATCTGTTAATGTTGAGAGATGTTTACCCGAGATAGCTATTACAATTTCGTCGGCGTATGCAATTATCTGACAGCTAATATCTTCAAGTTCCCGAAGTTCATGCGTCATATGACTTCCAAATACTTAGCGTAGAAGTAAAGATATGTGCATAGGTTAAAAATAAGATTTTTTTTTTCTTTTTGGTGAATACAATTTGTGACCTTTTCTAGAGACTGACGTTGAGCTCGCGGTCTTCTGCAAAAGAACTTAATTCCTTGAGTGCTCTCTGAAGTATCCTACTTTAAATCCTACTTATTATAAGTATGACCACTAGCTGCGGCCAACAAATGTGATTTTCCTCCTGCTACCTTAGCGGTCGCGCTCATCACATATTGCAATATTTATTATTTGAATTATATCCGTTTGCTAGTAGATAACCAGAAAACAAATTTCGCACACAATTCTGCCGAATGAGGTATTTTCTTGTATTTCAAATATTTGCCAGCATGCGTCAGTAATGGGCTGAGTAGTTATGCATTTTCCACTCAATATCAGCCATGGTTAGCGCCCAATTATATCTAGTATTTCATGTTTCCATATTAGTTTCAAGCGGCAATTTGGAGTATAGCAATACTTATGTACTTACTCATACAACACAC
Source organism: Rhagoletis pomonella (assembly GCF_013731165.1). NCBI lineage: Eukaryota > Metazoa > Arthropoda > Insecta > Diptera > Tephritidae > Rhagoletis > Rhagoletis pomonella. The sequence continues at coordinate 25,916,738 of NW_023458565.1, forward strand.
AAAAATTTCAAAAAAAAAGCCAAATAAATTTTCAATTAAAACTTGAATTGTTTGCTAAGCAAATAAATATCAATTTAGGTGCGTTTTGGAAGCGAACGGCAAAGGTGTATGCGAATCAAATCAACAACCACGCTGATCTAATTCATTTCGCCAAAGTGGTTGCAGTCAAATTAATTTTCGTTGCCACAAGCGCATATTGCAAAGCATCTGGGTATGCGTATGCCATGGACAATGCTTTTGCCACAAACCTATGTATGTATGCATGTATATTTGTCGGTAGTTGCTGTATTGCCGTAATAATTGTTTGCTTTTAATTAAATCGTTGGCCCTATGCAGCCGTAGTTACCAAAACCTCGAAGCGAAAGCATTTTAAAATTTCAAAATGGAGCAATTATGCATCTTTTTGACGAAAATCAAAATAATCAAAATTTTTCGGTTTGGCAAATCACTGATAACACACACAAAAGTGGGTGGGAGTAGTTGTGTTGAAGATACATGTGTACACATATATGTATGCATAGTACACTTTCATTTGTTTTGTGCATAAATAAAAAAAAATTTTTTTACACATAAAACTTTCTTAAACGAATTATGTATTCAGAAAACACACTCCTCCTCCTTCTAGTGTAATAAAAGCATCCTTCGAAAGACTAAATGAATATTTATAATTTAACATTCAATTTCCCGAAAGCTACATATGTATGTACTTTTACTTACATATACATATAGTATGTTACATGTACATTAGGGTGGTCAAAAATGCATGTGAAAAAAGTAAAGTCGGATTTTTTATGCTCTCACCCCTTAGGATTGTTCTATACCGAAAAAATATACGGCTACTTCTTTATTTTAAAATAAAAAAATAATTGAAGGTCGTTCAAAGCGCTCAAAGTTGTCCATGTATTTTATATGGGAAAAAACAACTTTTCGTAGAAATGGTATAAAATTCTGGAAAATCAGTATTTTTCGATCCGAAAAGTCTGTGTCTCTTCAGGAGATTCCCAATAATAATACCCAATCATTTATTTAACCATTTTTTCATAGTAACTTTATTTTATACATAGGTCCGCCAAAACCCCCAGAAAATGCAATGGGGGGGGGGGGGGATTAATAAAACATTTTTAGTATTAAAATATGGTTAAATAAACAATCGGGTATTATTATTGGAAGTCGCCTGAAGAGAACCATAGTTTTCCGATCGAAAAATATTGATTTTCAAGAATTCCATACTTTTCTATGAAAAGTTGTTTATTTTCCCCATATAAAATACATCGAAATTTTTGAGCGCTTTGAGCAACCTCTAAATATTTTTTGATTTCAAAATAAAAAAAAATTGTGGTATATTTTTTCGATATAGAACAATCCTAGGGGGTGAGAGCGTTCAAAATCCGACTTAACTTATTTTGGACCACCTTAATGTACATTTGTACATGCTTTAATTATTTCATTTTCATTTCATGGAAAAGGTAACTTCAGTTGAAATATATTTACTTTGCATACCTACATGTACATATGTATGTGTGGCAAAATTCGAACCGCAAGTTTTGAAGAGGCTCAAGGTTTTATTAACTGTTGAAACTTTTGTTAAAGCACAAAATGTCAAAATGTAATAAAAATTTCTTGGTAAAAATGATTATTAAAAAATCATTCGGTTGAAAAGATCAAAAGCATTCGTTGAAAATTCCATCCATTCAACAGAGCGTTACGCCCAGCCATAAGGGCAAGGCTGCCAACAAATGTAAGAATACATCATACATTGATGCACGCATAATTGTGTGTGTGTACACAGATATAAATGTACTGTCAAGACCCTGTAGGGAAATTTACTACTAATGAATTCTTCTTCTTCTTTGTCCTTAAAACCGTTCGTCGGTTTGGGCCGAGATAAAAAAACTGGGCAATTGGCTCAGACAGATCCTTCTACACTTATGTGCGGTTCCAAGTATTTAAAGTACCGGTTCAGTCGAGTCCGGTTCCAAGGAGAACCGGGAATTTGGAACGCTTCCGGTTCTGAAATAAGTATGTAGTAACGGAAATAGGTACTATCGAACTAGCTTAACAAAAAATTTTAAAAAGTTAAAAAAAATTTAATTTATTTTAATATTTTTTTGTTATAGAGTAATGAAAACAAATAAATATATGTATTACATTCATTCGCTACAAAGTAATGTTTCCATTTTAAAGCTTGTATTTTTCGTTGTTGTCGCTGGCCTTTTGACGCTTTCAAATCGCAGGCGACAGCAATTTAAAGTCATCAAAGATGAGGAAGAAAACTAGCATATCATTAAATTCAAAAAATCAAGGACAATTCAGAACTCCAAATTACATAAAAAACCGACTTATAAGTAGATAGCATCAAAAACAACGTAATTGATGTAGGTCGGCAAGATCGAACCGAATAAAATTTGGTAGGTCAACACAGAACTATATAATACATATCTAAACCGAATTTTGGGCTGATATTTAGATTTTACGCCAAAACCATAATAGTGCAAATGTGCGCTTCGCGGCCGATTTTCGGTTCAGTAGGATCCGTAATGGTTTTTGATTTGTTTTTAATTTTTTTTTCGCTTATTCTGAGATCATTTTCCGGAACCAGTATTCAGTTGTTTTCAAATCGAGATTCGGTTCTTCTCGAGCCATTTTTAGGATCTTTTGGAATCGAGTCTCGGTTTTTCCAGAACCATTTTTCGATTATTTCGGAATCGAGTTCCGGTTCTTCCGGAACTGTTTTCGATTATTTTGGAATAGAGCTTCGGTTCTCGGAAGAACCGGACCGGTCGGTTATCTAAAGGACCTCGTTTTCCGTCTCCTCGGTTCTGTGCATCACCAGTTCATGGGCGCCCCTACATTCGTTGTCCATCCATGGTTAAAGAATCTTTCACTGCAGCGTCATCGTCCATGCATTCAACATGTCCAAGCCGGCGCAATCACTAAATTTGTATGCCCTTAACTACGTCCATGCAAGGCGAAATGGACCAGAAATCTGGTCCATATTTCTCCGCCGTAGAAAAAGGGCGGGCATGACGATAAATGTGAAGAGCGTAGTTTTTGTTCGTCGAGAGAGGGATCTGCTTTTCAATTGCCTACCAGCCCAAAGTAGCATCTATTTGCAAAAGTTATTCTTCAGGCTAACATTGTCGGTAGAGTATATGCTGGATCCTAAATAGCCAAGGTCCTTGACTAGATCAAATTTATAGCTGCCCATAGTGACGTGTGTCCCAAATTATTGATTTTATAATTTCGATATCTTAGATGCAGTAGTGAATTACTGCTTTTTACTTTTGCGACAGACCACAATAGCAGACTGAGGCCTGTAATTAGAAGTGGCTTGAAAAAGGCGATGTTTTGTAACGGACATTTATTCCACTAGCTGATGATTTTCCTGCAGGGGTGCTATTGAATTTAGAAAACTTCTGTGTGAGTTCCTAAATCAGAGCTGATGCTATTTTGGCATAGGCAAACCTCTGTTAAATATATTGAAAATTTTTCAAAACTGAAAGTAAAAAAAAAGTTGCCTCATGCGTACTGAGGCGAAGTAGTGCTTCGGTGCTCCTGTTTATATTTACGGTGCGAAGGACTTTGTTATCTTCCGGTATGTGTCCAGCAATTTTGCGCTTCATTCTTCATCCAGCTATAATACTTCACCTAACGGATCACGATGGCAGACCAATAAACCGTTCTGGGCTTATGAATGCCTTCCAGCCGCTTTTCTGGCGAGAATATCTGCCACTTCATTGCCCATTACTTCATTGTGTCCCGGTACCCAGAAGTACCTGGGCATGTATACCAGGTTACTTGATGCGATAAGTATCAAACGCTGAATGAAATCCCACACTAGCTTTGAGGTGAACTCGTGCGCTTTAAGAACGAGGAGCGCGCCACTCCGCTGTACGAGTATATGTAGACGTGTTTGTTGGTTACCCTACTTTCTACAACTGCCTCGGACATAATTCAATGGCATGCATATTGGCCTGAAAGGTAAAAAGGAGCCTGTTGGATTGAATGACGTAGCCACCTATCACCTGCCTCGTGATCAGTCTTAGAGCCGTCAGCATACCAAATGTGCCGGTCCTTCCGAGGTTTACGTCGTTCGTTGTCCCAGTTGGTGCTGTTGAGAAAAAAATATCTTGAAATTCAGTGTTGAGGTTAAACCTCGAAAAACTTTAGTCCACAAAGCTAATGCGCAGCCCGTCCTATTGTTCTATGACCCTGAGAGTGGAAGGGTGTATGAACTCTTTGCCTTCAACATTTTCCTGTGAGATGAGTCTTGATTTAAGCTCTGGAGCATCTTTCTTGATTAAAATTAGTAGAGGAGGCAGGCCGAGAAGCATCTCGAGAGCCACGGTTTGGGTTTTCCTCAACTTGGCCTGAGTGGACTTCAATTCTGTCTGTGTTCACCAGACGGGCGTAGCGTAAGTTAGATTCGCTTTGGAGATGGCACCATACATCCACCTTGCCAATTTAGGTCTGTTACCACAGATCCGTATCATTAGTTTGATTCAGGTCCAGATAGAATCCCTGGCCTTTTAAATTGCTTTTTTCAGCTGCGATAGGGCGTTTTTGAACTGAATTCTAAAATCGGACATTCTTTAATCAAATTCGGAGATAGAGCGTTCTGTAACCAAACGTGTTCTTGAAAAGCTTCTTGAGAAAGGGCGTTTTCGAACTGGCCACTTAGCCGTCGATATGATAAAAGAGTCGAAAATGCTTTAGGTGTAAGGGACACCGCGACCTAGAAGATCTTTTGTATATCTATAATGGTTCCTAACCCTGACGGCCCAAGATGTTATTAGCCTACCTTAAGCTAAAAGTTCCTTGGTAGGCGAATTCCTAACCTTGAGGTCATCGACTGTGGAAGAACTGAAGCATTGCAGTCTTAGTCAGGCCAATGCCGAACAATCACGCATAATGTGCACCGACGACTCCTGATCTTCAAGGCAAAGACTGCAATCTCTGTGGAAATACCAATCCGGTGTATGTGAGAGCGCACCTGGCCCATCAGGTAGCCAACAAGCAACTTGATCTCGGATATCCTGTCTGTCCAGTCTGGGCTATCTAAGACCCCCAACCTCTCCCCAGTACTTACTGAGTTCTGAGTTTACCCACGATTTTTTTTAAGCCTCGATGATGACCAACTGGGTTCGCAAAACGGTTGCAGCCCCATAAGAACATACGATGAGCCTTCCCTTGACAACTCGTCGGCGGCCTCGTTAGCCACGATCCCGCAGTGTCTTGGTACCCAGCGTATTAATACCGTGTTGCTTGCTGGCAAGAGTTGAGTAGTGTCCAAGCTCTCTTCTACGAGTTTGCCAGGTTCAGTCTGGCACAAATTGAGTTTGCTAGTACCTCGGCCTGAAAGATCGTGGACCATGTACCCATAGCAAAGGAAGTTTGGTGTCAGTTCCAAAGACACCCCCTCCATCTTTGATCCGTCTATGTGCCAGTGTACATATCTGCGATCTAGCTCTGGTAAACTATTTGACCAGACATCTCTGCCTGGAGTTTAGACCTGAAATTTATTTCCAAAGCAGATTTCCTTTGGCGTCGCGACGCAGTACTCGCTGATTCCTAGACCTGGTATTTTGCTCAAAATACCTTTGTCTTGTGTCTTGCTTTCAGAAGTAGTGTCAGAATTTTGCATTTGCAAATTCCCCGAAGCTGCTGCCGCTTAGGCAAAAATGTGGAGTGGAGTCCAACACCTAGGTGCGACTCTAAGGCCGAGGTTGGACACATTCTCAATGCTCCTGTCACCGACAATAGAGCCAACAGCAGTAAGTTACAATCGGACGGACTATAGTTCTGCATAACCATTCTATTACTTTGGAGTTTAGACCCCATGATCGACCGAAAACTTTTCGGCGGGCCCACATGGCTCGGGTGGCTTTACTAAGAGTTTTATCTAGATGTGAATTCCAGCTTAGTTTCTTATCCGGGTTACGTCGAGATATTTGACTTCGTCAGAGTATTCAGGCACTGTTTCACAAAGTTAGGTCTTAAAATGTTCGCCGTGGTCGTCATCAAATTAAGGGATTTTCGGGCACTTGCCTTACAATTAGTTTTTACGTGGCGTGCCTTAAACCCAGCGCAGCACAACTATAATCTGAAAAGTAGTTTAAGTATGTATGTGACAAACACTTTATTAGTATTTCTGAGAAGAAATTAAGCCTTTCATGAAGAGACTACCTTCTACTTAATACACCACTTACTTGTGTACAAATAAAAAAGTGCATCCGAAATATTTACTATGTGTACGTATGTATATAGGTGGGTTTATATATACCCAGCAAGTCTGCTCTAGTTTCAATAAAATTCGAAATGCCCTTTAAATATCCTAAAGTAGTCAATAAAATGTACAATAATTGTTGGCGCGTGCAGAATTCACTTTACTTCGCTTTGATGTCGAAAATATGCTCTTAAATTTGTAATACATAGATACATACATACTACTCAAAACAATCTTTCCGTCATCGAAGTCACTTGCGACTGACTGACTTGTTGGTAATTGACATTTTATTGTCCTTTCAATGAACAATGAGCGAATGCAAACTAGCAAATATTTATTACAAAGCAAACACGTGTTCACAGCTCATCTCTGTGCAGCTCTAACAATATACATATACATAAGTTTGTATGTGTGTGTGTATGAGCATGCCGGATTCATCCCTTCAACCTTGCCATCCGGAAGTTTGCCTTTGCGGCTGTAATCAAAAAAAAAAAAAAAATCACATCCGTCGCGTATGGAAAGCAAAACAAATTAAGTCACCCTTTATAACGGTATTTAACTCTGTAATTCTGTCAACGCATTATTACATTTGAAAAACTTATGCAGCTTATGGATAGCCATGACAAAAGCCATGAGGGTGAATGGAAACTAATATCAACGTGCATAGATAGCAACAATAGCGGCTGGCGTGTCGCTCGTCATCGACGGTCTATCTTATCAGCTGTGAAAATTATTGGGTGCTTGACAAAGAAGTCCACGCGCTTTTTCGTTTGTGTGAGCGATGCCTTAATGCGATAATGACAATCAACAGGGGTTGAGAGCATTTGTATTTACCATCATTACATGTAGCAAGCGTAAGAAATCGCTACCTTTATTTGTACACACATATGTTTGTAAGCGTGCGCGTATATATATATGTACATTAGGGTGGAGCGATTTTTTTTCGATTTCGAAAATCTAATAGTGCGGTAAAGTTGCGTACCACAATCATATTGAATATTTACGGTCGTCCCAAGAGATTTAAATTTCGGAAAATCTCACAAATTAAGGTTGTTTTATACTTTTTTTTTAAGATTTTCCTGCAAGATTTTGAGATTGCAGTAGCCGATCAAATATCCAGATATTAATACGCTAACATACATTTTGTTTCCGTTGGTTTGGCGATTCTACCGAACCGATTTCAAAACCAAGAACACCATTAGAAGGGTTATTTTCTGTAGATGGAGAGTTTTAATGGTCTCAAAATTGGTTGAAAATTACGACCGAAATTGTCTTTAAAAATGTCCATATTTGTGTATGGTTGTTGTTGCAACCTGTTCAATTTGAGTTGTTTTGTTCGCATTTTGGTTTACTTGGTATTTGAAATTAAACTTTGAAATAAAGGTAAATATGAAGATGAAGAAATAGATGATAACGATGAAGGCAAAAGTGAAGATAAAGACGATAATGGAGACAATGAGAAATACATAAGAATTAGGGTAACTGAAATAGTAGAAAAACTAATTGAAATTTTTCGATAGGAATCGGAATAATTCAGACATAAAAGTTACCGAAATTTATCGAACCATCGAAGTTTATAGTTATCGAAATGTATCGAGTTATCCATTCTCATTGAGTTATCGCAACGTCTCGAATTATTCAAATTGATGAATGCTTATTGAGCTGTCGAAATTTATATATCAAAATTGTTCAAGTTGAAGAAGTTTATCAAGCTATCGATATTTATTGAATTATCATTTCTTATAGACTTCATGAAATTTATTTATTTCTACTTACCGAATTATCGATAATTATTGTTCTACTGAAAATGGTCGACTTATCGAATCGAAGGTGATGGAATTTTCAAAACATATTGATTTATCGAAATCTCAAGGTTATATAAGTTTATTGAGTTTTCACTGTTTGGCGGATTTTATCGTGTTAACAGAGTGTAACGAGTTCTAGAAATTTTATAGCTTTCGAAAAATGTGGAGCCGCCAAAATTAAAAATTGTTTAAAATTTGTCGAGCTCTTGAATTTCACAGTTATAGAAATTAGTCGATTTATCGAATTTTGTTGAGTTATCGGATTTTAGTGTTTTTGAAATTGATCGAATTATCGATATGTATTCAATCATTGAACTTTATCGATAAAATGGAAGGTATCTGGCCAATTCCAAGTCCTGCCGAAGTAATCCAAAGACCTTCAAAAATATAAAAAATTGTAGTCACGTTTTAGTTTTAAACCAGAAGATTTTCCGTTAAGTTACTTTGTATTTTATAAGTTTAGCTACGCGTGAAGTTAGACAACTTTTCCAAGGCTCTTAAAAAGTAGTCAGTCTAGGCAGTCTAGTTAATATAGAATTGATAAATCGATTTTTTTTTTGTTTTTCGTTCCACCCTAATGTACATACGAAGAAGCTATTTTCCCTTGGCAATGTTCATCAAAGAAAAATATGCTTGTGACATTAATTCGTTCCACTTGTCGTAACCAGTTGAGGCTGTGTTTAATCTGAAGGGTGTTTTGTTTACGAAAATGTAATAAAATTCAACATAAATTTGTAAATCTTCTTTACGGTGCTGCTGCTGGTCGGTCGAACTGATGCAGGTGGCTTGAAATAATATAAACACACACATAGTAAATGCAAGTGAACTATGTTTGTCTGTTGTTGTTATGTATATGTATTCGCATCACAAATTGCTCATAGAAGAAGCTACTATCGCGTTATACTAGCCCGAGGGGTTCATTGTGTGTGGCTACAGTGCCGCAACGGTGTTTGTTTATTGGCTGCGTGGAAGTGGAATTAATTAGCCATGAATATTGCGATTATCGAATTAATTCCGAAAGGAATTCCTTTTAAAGCCAAACGCATATTAATTTTTTGACTTCCATGTGGCTATTAAGGGCTCGCAGATTATATGTATGTATGTATGTACCTACTTACATAATAGTGAAATGAAATTGAGGTTATGATTTATGGCGATAACACAGGCCAACAAAATTGAAAAAAAAAAATTGGTGCGGTAAATGTTAAGGCCGTTTTTAATAGCACTTTTTGTGCTGATTACGAATCCAGATTTTGAGAAAAATGAAGTCAAGGTGTCAAAAGTCGCGTTTTCTGCAATATATGAGAAGCTCAAACAAAGAAACAAAAGGCGACAGAACCTTTCACTTAGGCTTAAATAAAGGCTTGAACTTTCGAATACAATCCTGAAAAATACTATCGCTGCAACTTGGCCTTAAGGTCACTTAAAGTCATTTGCTGAGCAGCAAAAACTGATTTTGTAAATTTTTTTTTTGTTTTCAATAGCACAATTATCCACTATCTATTTTTTATTGCTGAATAAACGACTATAAGTGACCTTAGGACCAAGGTGCAGGAATGGTATTTCCAGGTGATTTAAGCTTAAGCCGAAGGTGCTATCACCTTTTGCTTATTTGCTAGATCTTCTCAAATATCGGAGAAAATGCGATTTTTGGACATTTTGATCTCGTTTTTCTCAAAATCTGAAGATAATGGAAACTTTATACATACTTACGGATTCGTAATCAGCACAAAAAAGTCTATCAAAAACAGTTTTAACATTTGCCGCACTAAAATCGGCATTTTTAGATATTTTGGACTTGGATTTAGGCTCAACTCTAGGACACCCAGACATACATTCCACACTCTTTAAGATCGCTAGATAAAAAAAATTAATTTTTACATAAAAAGAACTATTGATTACAAAAAAGCTTGACTGAGGTATCTATACTGTCAACTGCTTAACCTATCTTTCGTCCCTAAATTGGAGCGCTAAGCGTTGCGTTTTCCAGTGCCAACGAGTGCCAGTGGCGTAATTTTTGACGTTTTCTCATTTCCTCTCGTTTCCTTTTTCGTTTTTTTGTCCTCTCCCTCTCTTTTCGTCTTCTGCATCCAATCTCGATACGTAACGCCCTGTTAAAAATGAAAATTCCATTTGCTCGGCGTTAGCTTCGCGTTATTGTGGGATGCTTCATACAAATTGTATGACTATGAGGATTTTCGACAGTTCCTTGGCGCTTAACGCGCCAATTTAGGGATGACAGTATCTCACATCGCGGCCTTAGAGTGTAGTCCACGACGAGGATTCACTTATATCTTCCATGGAGAAAAATAGTGGTAAATGGCCCCCAACAAATAATTTCCCACTCAGAGCACAGTGTGTTCGGAAGACAGCTTTAAACTGGTTGAATACATCTATCCCCTCCTTACCGTCTATGTTCCAAACGCTTGGAACCCACAAAAATGAAATTGGTTTCGGTAAATGTTGTAGACAAAAATGTAGTTTAGCTATCAGAATAAATATTTGCTTTAATTTTCTGGTAATTCTAATCTTTAGTGTATTAAAAGATCTCACATATGTATACCCAGAGCTTCAGCTTGGAATAAACTGAAACAGTTTTACCGCGGCAAGAACTGGGCGATACCAAGCACTTCGGAATGCACTCCTGTCCCAACGTTAAAGCCCATCTTAGATTCGTAAGTGGTCCCATCATCAACTTGGCATCTTAGCCCTTCTCTCCAATTTCAATAACAATAGAGAGAAACTGGTTTGTAACTGTGGGTAAGAATTACATCGTCGACATATGAAACTACTTTAACTCCTCCTCCTCCAATGAGTGGATAGAGAACACCCAACTGCGAGGTGCCTTTGTTCACATATTCAGTTGAAGGCTTAAATTATTCTAATGCATTGGTTTATCGCGGCCCTTGGAGTATTCAAGTGAAGACTTACCGACCCTTACGCGTTGGCGATGGCGAATACCGCAGACGATGCAAGCATATGACCTGTATGGGTTTTACAAGGATATATTTAGGCAAAGTACAGCGGGATAAAATACAGCGTCCCTTGTGACTTGGTCATGTCGTTCGAATGGACACAAACGTTGCAGCCCTAAAAGTATACAATGCGGGTGGCAATGCTGGTAACAGTGGAAGCGGAAAGTGTCGTCGTCTGCATTGGAAAACCCAGCTGGATAAGAACTTGACTTAAGTTGGCATTTCCAATTGTTATCAGTTGGCACAGAGGAGAAGCGACCAAATCGCTTAAGCGTTACAGCCAGTGTTGCCAGTTAAGTTGGATACTATAAAATTTGTTAGAATATTAAAAAAGAATTAATTTTGATCGATTGCTAGATTCCTTCTTCTAAAAGAAAACTTCCGGCATCATTTAGAATTAGGCTGATGGTCATTCTTGCTTTTGCCACCGTTTATGAGGCTACCTCTTTCTTGGACTAGAATTTTTAGGGCGACCAATTTTCATGACGATTTATCCATGACCGCCTCATTCAGACTCACAAAAAACGTTTTTTTTTAACCGGTTCCTTTCTTGAAGTATAGTTTTTCAAAATGTAGTAACTTTTCTTTGAAAATCGGCCTTGTGCGAAATGGCTGGAGTGGTCTGGAATTTTCGATAGAATTTTGGTAGATTTTGCATTGGCATTTTAGTAGAAAAAAAAAATTTTTTATGCGGCATCACCAGTGGCAAACAAGAAGAATACTCGGTAACTAGTTATCGAACAAAGCATCAAATTAACGATTAATGGAATTTTTTGGAGAACAGCAGATTTGAGTTTTTTCAGATATCTGACCTCTAATATATTTTTTTTACCTATTTAGATATTCTAGAGTCCGAAAACAACAACAAAATATATGTCGCTTTTTTTCTACTCTTGGCTATTACCTTTTTAATGTGCCATTGCACCGACGAAGATTGGCACAGGATAGCCTGGGAAGTTAGTATGTAGAAGTGAGCAATGATGTTCATCACAAGGGCTAAGTATTCCACTGATATAAAGGCTCCATTAACTCTTCCCTCTCTTTTTTTGGTAGACCTCATTGGACCTTCCGCGCAAGATACAACCAGATTGTAAACAAAGTTACAACAAAGTTTAAGATACTTTTTCGAATAAGCTGCAATCGATAAACTAAAGCCCTCGACTTTCTTTTCGGAAGTAATCCTCCACAAACAACAGGAATTTAAACAGTAAGATTGCCTATATGCATTCAACGAACTTTTACGAAACCAAACACTACTTCTACTTGATCCTACACCGACCTTTAAGCTGAACCGATTGAGGAGACTGTTTGGATCTTCGCTGTGAGCAATTCATTATGGGACCGTTCAAAATTGCTTCTTTAGTTTTCGCTTAAAATGCATGATAGTTGTAGGGAGGAGCTTGGTGTGCGAATCAGCCCATAGTCCCCATTTACATGCTTTCTAAACTACCTCACCGTCCTCTTCTTAGCACAGTAGTTGGTATCATAACGGAAAACTATTTGATTGGTTTACAAAATAGAAGGAATGGACTACATACTAGCCGCAATCGAAATTAGTTCATGCAGATCAAATATGAGTACTTTTTTATACAGACAAATGATGCCATAAAGCCAGAGAAGCCTTTTAAAATAAGAAGTACCTACGGTCTTACACTGAAAAGTTCTTTGCACCTACATACGTAATGCTACCTATTATAGGAAAAGAAAACTAATAGGGCGTGGCTCAGGCTATTACCCGATTCGTTGCTTTTAGTACACTTTACGCTTTTAATTTTCTATGGTCGAAAACTTCTGGTTAACCCTACCCGGTAAACATAAACTCTCAATTGCCGTAATGTGGCTGTTTTAAGTCCCCCGTTCAATACACATGTGGAATTAATGTTTCAATTTTAATAAAACATTTGGATCATTACAAGCAATAGTTCGGTGTTCTGTATATATATATGTATGATTTGCATTTTTGCAAAATGGTTAATGAAAAAAAACACACACACACACACATAACGTGAATGCATTGAAAGTTGCGTTTTGCACTCGTCAAGTACTGCTGTTTTGTTACTACTTTATTTTTCTCATATCCAATTGTTGTTGTCACTATTTGCGTAAATGTTAAGCCCTTAATCCAATTTAGTGGGATTATAAGTGTTGCCTTTGTTCATTGTCCACAATGTCCACTTCGCAACAAATTTTGTCCGGTGCAAATTTTAATTGCATACAAGTTCTTTATTCACCAAAGCGGGTGGTGCTTAATATACGAATGACCGTTGACTAAATTACTGAAAAATAAAAACAACAACATTGTCATCATAATCTGCTACTCAGATTGACGGCTGCCATAGCAGCAAATGACCAAAATTTCATTATTACAAAAATGTATACTTTTCACTGTACAGCACGCTGTTGCTGAGTCTTGGCTTGGGCTTAACTTGTGTAAAAGGACCTCACCGGGATGGGGCTAACATATGTATATTTTTTTTTAAATATGCTGCCAGTCAATCAAACATATGGGGGGAAGACAATTAATTTAGTGTGATTGTATTACGTCGATTTTAATTCAATGCTAGACTCCAATTCGTTTACGATCAGCTAAATTTAATAACATTGGTGATATACTCAAAGGCGCTTAATGTACGAGCTATGAAGATGCAAATGCCGAACTTGCCCACCACTGATAAACGGCTGGTTTTAGATTAAGCATCCCCCCAAAATACCTACAGGCATGAGGTTGGGGTTTTCAAAAAAGGCAGACAAGGAAAGCGGAAAACAAGTGGGTGTGGGAAATCAATACTTCTCTGTTAACCTACTTAACTCACTTATGTATCTTATTAGTTTGTCCAGGGATAGAGAATGTAGCTCGACCATCATTCTGACCAAAAAAATAAAATAAAAATCGGTGTGATTCTCATTCTTCAAGCAAAATATAGTTGAGTGGTCGACTAAACCTATGGTTACCTTGTTTCGTTCTCTATTTGAGAAGGAACTACGCCATCATCTTGTCTGGTTACCTTCTAGGGAAACACTCGTCTGTTTAGCAGGCATCAGTATTGCATCAATGGCTTTTGTGAACCTTATTCATGAGATCTCTATGAACCTGACAGTTCCCGCTATACATACATAAATACTTGGCCTTTTTATTTGCATCCGATACAATTGAATGCTCGAAAGAATCGCCTTACGCAATTCCAGATCATTCTATTTCCATTCCTAAAATATTCTTTAATATCGGTCAATACCAGCGGTTTCCATGAACTATAAAGTAGTTTAGCTATCCATGTAAACCCTTTTTTATGTCCACGCCACCTTTCCCCAACTATTCAGTATACTACATTAAGTATTTGTAAAGTCTTCCGTCAGTAAAACCCAATTCCATTTTTAATCCTGAAGCTGTCGGCATGACAAATTTTCAACGAGCTCTCCAACAGGGTGTCTGTCTGGATCGCTTCATTGATCCCTCGGAGGAAAGCAAACGGCGTACTTTTTTTCAGAAAGATACTCCTGGTATCAGTTTGTTCTTTGGGGTAAAAAATTGTATTGCTCTGACAACAATCTAAACATCTTCTGTGTCATAACAGGGCTCAATGTGAGTCCACTACAAAATACCACAAACGAGTCGAGAGTACACCGTACTGAGGGCATACTTTTTCTACCTTTGCCATTTTATAAAGGCTTTTCCTCATAGTCAGCAGTCGTCTAAATAAAATGAAGATTCATGCTGTCTGACCGCAGAGCACATTGAGGTAAAATTAGCGCCTCTCAAAATCAACAGAGTAGTCGTGCAGAGCTGACTCACAGCATTTTCCTCCCTCCCTTAGTCATGTTGGTGAGTATATACTACTTAGGTGGACTGTTCACTAAAACCTTAGCTCTAATGTACTTTTCGACTTCCTATGCTTTTCTGCTATCACGACGCCCGACTGATTGGTCTGGCGCTTTAAAATCATCCTTTCTCGGTTTAAGTTACTGTCCGTGACATCAAATTATTACGATTTTTATGGATATCAGACCACAATGACACTACAAGAATCTGCATGGCGGAATAATTGACTGGAAAGGCGGCCTCGTCGAACACTTACATCGATCCTTACTAATGCTTACATTGCATCCTGCCCTCTTTCGCGCACTAAGCGTAGATCTAAACCTCTTTGGTGGAATAGAGAGCTGGAATCACGAAGACGTGATGTGCTAGAAAGCTTCAGATTGGCCAAGGACGAAGGTTTCGCACAACGATTGAAGAGGAAGGATGGCGCAAGAAAATGAAACCTAGCCGTAGATCCCTAAACTTTTTTGCGGACGGCTCTCAAAATTCTAACGGAAGTGAGCGCCGGGATTTTCTGCCGGGAACTAAACATCAGACGGGTAGTAAGGATGCCTGACCATTGCAGCATGTTTCAAGCAGAGGTTTTCGCACTGAGGATAGTAGTAGAGCTAGCCTACACCGAAACGACAATCAACTCAAAACTAAACCTATACATAGATAGTTAGCCGGTAATTAATGCAGTTACCTCATAATATATTTCATCCATCAACAACTAAGGACCAACGCAATCCAGATTAACCTAACCTAACCTGGCCTCGTCGACCAAATGAAGGGTGTGCGAGCAACCTAGACTTACTGTGGCATACTCTTGGATAGATAGGACTTGATGTAAGTCCAACGAGTTTTAAAGTCTGTCAGTAGATTAAAAGAAGAATTGAGATCAGCGCTGTCTTTTGTTCAGTTTCTCCTTAGCTGTCCAGCCTGGCGAGGTTGAAGTTGAAGCGTCTTTGCTCACTTACTACATATGTACATATGTAGATACATTTTACTCAAACTTATTTTAAAATTTTACTCCTTATCATTTGCTTTATACCTAATTTAGGGAGGTGATGTGTAAATTACAAATAACACTCTAGGAATGTTGGGTGGCTCTGTAAATAAATGGCTTATTTCCACCCCTTTTCCAACAAACATCTAAATCATCATATAACCCTTTTTACAAGCACATACCCGTCTAATACTCGTACATACTGACACAAGCACGTAGAAGTTGAGCGATGTTGTTGGAGTTGGGCTTTGCTGTAAATAGCATTCCACTCATTAAACTCGAAAATTTTCTAGATAGTCTTTGTTGAAATCACAGCGACATGAATATTTTTGTTGCCGTCAATTAACACAATTGACTTATTTTCCTTAACTGTTCGCTAAGCGGTTTAATGATGAAGTTGTTGAAGATAGAGATAAATATGTATGTAGTTTCAATATTAATTTTTCCATCATTAAATTATCTTGCTGAGGCCGCATAAGAAAGCTTATACAATTTTATATTTAGTTGCGTTCCAGGTGATTCAAGATTTGCAGGTTTTTACATCCCGGTCGCCGCCTTCCATAAGATTTATTAATGACGAAAACAGCTTTTCCTGTAAAACCTGCAAATCGTGAAGTACATGGAACAGGGCTTATACTTTACAACGGAAAGAAAGAAAGAATTGCTCATTTAACTCTTTCCGCCAAAGTTTTTAGTTGGCAATGAAGTTTTTAGCTGGCAATAGGGATGTGCCGGATAGAGATTTTGCCGGATAACCGGATTCCGAATTCCATGTAAAAAATAAGAGCCGGATCCAGATATCCGATCGCATATCCGGTAAACTGAGACAGATTATCTTCCTTTTCGAACTAAACTATCCAATACGTAATTAAGAATACAAAATTTCTCCCCTGCAATCCATTTGTAAAATAATCCTGTACTAAGAAGATAACTTTTCCATCTGCAATCCTGATTTAGTAAAGTAGTGTCATTTAATAAAACTAAAAAAAAAAAAAAATGGTTCAAAATCAGCCTTGGAAATAAATGTATACTTTGCTGGCTAGCTCCAACAAAAAAAATTTTGGTTTTGGGTTTTATGGACTTTTTTTTTTGTAGATTTTCGACCGAGGTATTCAAATTTATTGTCAAAAGTTGACTAAGAAATCGTTTAGATGCTCATTTCTTAAATTGCAAAGTTTTCCACTTTTTAATAAGATTTTTCTTGAGTATCCATTTTTTAGCCCATTAAATTCTAGTATAATACAGTTCAAATTTAAGCTTTGATTTTTGGCAATTTTTTTTAACGCATTTCTTCCATATAATTTTTTATTTTATAGAAAAATGGGTCACAGTCTGAAAAAAAATTACCAAAAATCAAGGCGATTTTTCGGCAACTTAAAACTAGCACTTTATTTTACTAGAACTTAATGGACTATAAAACTGCATACTCAAAAAAAAAAACTGAAAAATCAGATTAAAAAGTTTAAAATTTATATGGGCTTTTTAGTCAAATTTTGACAAACAATTTGAATTCCTCGGCTACAAGCCGATTTTAGATTATACTGAAATTTACAATTTTATCATTGCCCTCTAGGGATTTTAGATTATACTGAAATTTACAATTTTATCATTGCCAACTAGGGGTGTGCCGGGTGTGCTTTTTTCTGTTATCAGTCTATCCGGCCGGATAAGCCGGATTCCGGATATCTACCGGATACCCGGCACATCCCTAGTTGGCAATGATAAAATTGTAAATTTCAGTATAATCTTAAATCCCGCCGGGTTTCCGGATTTCGATTAAAGAAAATTCAATTTAAAAATCTAGTACAAAAATCTATATTTTTTATTATCAAATTTAATCGTATCTAATTAGCAATTAAAGTTAACAATTTTTATATAATTTTTTTCTACAATTTTAGGTATTCAGTTTTATAGCCCATTAAATTTTAGTACATCAAAGTGCAAATTTCAATATGCTAGAAAATCGCGTTGATTTTTAATAATTTTTGTAGCTGAACAAATTTAGATAAAATAAATAAAATTTTCCAATGTATTTTCACTCATTTGACAGCAAATGCCATTTAATTTGCTATAATGAAAACCAGTCTTAACAGAATTTTCTTGGAGGAATAATTTTTTTGCCCTCGGTGCAAGCCAATAAGGAAAACCCTTCGAAATAATCATTCAAAAGAACTTATTGATGCGTGGACATTGAACAACCGGCCCTTAGTTGCAACATCACTCCTCTAATGTGTTTCAAATTTTTCCTTTTTTGGTATCTTACAAGATAATCAGCCCTATCATGAGTTTTATTCTCCCCGAACCGGTTCACTTTTCACTTTTTGTTTCCATGCATTTGCTTTGGGCGGAGGGCGGATGAAAAGTTTTCGGGTGAATTTTGTTTTCGTGCGAAACTCCGGATAAGGCTGAATATTTTAGAAAAATTTGTATTTGATTTTATGATCTGGCGAAGAATTTGTTTTCAGTATGTTACCACCAGCCCTGCTTTTACTAAGAGCTACGTGCTACAATTTTTGCCCGGTGCTGACATATTAAGCTTATTGAAACAACTGAAAAGTATTTGATTGAGAATTTAAGAAAAAATTAATTAAATTTTTCCATTTGACATTTTTAGAACTTAAGTTGTAGATATACAAATAAAAGTTCACTGCATTTGCGGCAATCAAACTGTTCACTGGCTGAAAAGCTACTTGCTACACTGCTTGCGAAAATGTCAAACTTCCGTTAATGCAGTTTTGGTGCCAGTGTGAAAATGAGCAACTTTTAAAGGAAATTATTTAATTAATGCTAGGTTTGTGACTTGGCTAATTTACGATATGAATGCAACATTGGCGGATACACTGCTTTATCTTCTGGTCAACAGCAGAGAACGTATATAAATTGTATCGTAAAAGCAGAGAACATCTATAAATAAACTAATAATAAATTTTAATAATTTTTAATTATAATAATAAATTTTATAAACGTTCTCTGGTAAAAGCGCAAATCTGAAATTGTGCAGGAAAAATGTTCAAAGGATCAAAAACTTATTAAACAAATTAAAAAATATTAAAATTAATTAAAAAATTACATTAAAATTTTATAAAAAAAATGTATTGTATTTTTATTGTGGAATTTACAGTCTTTACGGTTTATCTCAGATAATTTAAAATTTTCAGCTTAAAAAAAATTAAAAATAAAAAGCTACAAAAAAACACAAGTTCCTTTTTTCTCTTGAACATATAATTTACATACATTTAAGGTACACACAGTCAATCCAAAAATAATAGGGACACGACATTTTGACCAGTTTTGGTGGTTTTTCTTTAGGACATACAGTATCCAGCATATATATGTATCATTTGCAACCAAATTCGAGCAGGTATTATTTGTCGCTTGCGTTTATTTATTCATTGTTAAGAATTTTCAATTAAAATATGTACCTACAGTTTATCTCTAACAAAACTCATATAAAACCAGATTAAAACCTGTCTAGAAAATTAAAAAAAGTTCAACAAATATGCATCCAAATTTCTAACATATTTAACCGACTTCAAAATAGGAGGCAAACAAAATCGATAACAATATCAATAACAAAATCGATAAAAATATCGATAACAAAATCCTTAAAAATATCGATTACAACAACGATAAAAATAGCGATAAGTTCCGAAAATATCGCTAGCAAAATCGATAACAATATCGATAAAAATTTGTATAACAAAACCGATAAAAATATCGATTATTATATCGATAAGTCCCGAGAATCCCGAAAATCTCTAGCTCCCAGATTGAATCTCTGTGTCTCTATCTATATCCTTTTCTCTATAATTATCTTGATTTTAATCTTTCTTCCTCTATCTTCATCTTTACTTTTATCGGTATCCTCATCCTCATCTTTTTCTTTAAATTTAACTTTGTTTTTATTTTTGACATTCGTTTTGACGCTCGAGCGGAGCGAAGCCGTTCAATTTAATGTAGCTATGTATTAATATAAAAGTGTTGATACTTTTTCAGAAGCGTTGTGGAGCTGGAAGCAAAGTTTTTTTTGATTTTGAATTTTCTTTTTGATTTTTCAGCCTCTTACCCAAGGCTTGGAAAAAAACATCCAAGGAGATTTTTTTGTTTGAAATTACAGAAATCTTAAAATGTTTTTAGACCGCAAAATCCCCCATTTTTTCCTTAATAATAGTTATAAATATTTGTAAACACTTCTAAGAATTTTATAATAAGTGCCGCACGTATCTGAAGGGATCGGTGTGATGGTTCCTAGAAGCATGTGTTGTCTGCTAGGCAAAAAAATACAAAATAAAATTTATGAAAACAATCAAATTTAAATTCTCTGTTATTGTCGTGTAAAATCTATTTATTAGCAATTAAATACAGCAACATTTTCGACATCATTTTAATTGTTATTTTAATAGCTTACATACACTCTTACACATTTGCTACCATCGACGGTTTTAATACCCATTAAACATAATTAATTACAAAGCAACGCGACACTGCCTCAACCATTCATAAAACTCTTCGATTCATAAATGCCAATTAAAAGCAAACAACTACAACTAACCACAATTCCCATTTGCTTAGCAGCAAACACGCAAAGAAGACTTCGAATTACGAGTACAGCGTGGACTAGATGCACGGAGGCCAATCGATAAAGTCTGGTGTTGGCGAGCAGCTTCCGATGCAAGCGTCAAATTTGTTGCCATGCGCGCAGCTTGGCTATTTCGGGTAATGCCATAAATTCAAAATCGTGGCCAATATTTAAACACTTGGGCAGTAGCCCGAGAAGAAGAAGCAGAAGTGTAAGTGAAATCTTCCTTGAAAGCGAATTTGTGGCAGTGGCATTTGCCGGCGGCATTGCATCGCTTTGGGCGCCATTTAGTACCTTTCAAGCCATTAATTTTGCTTTTGCTCGGATTCAGATTGCCCTTTGCGGCGAATGTCATCCACAAGCCAATCAAGTACCTAATGGTGTGGTACTCCGAGTTTTGGTGCCTCATCAGCTTTTGTACGCACACGGAGTAAGGGGAAAGGATGTGTGTATATGTATGCTAGCTTAGCACTATATGCAACATTTTGCTGCTGAGGTAGCTCAAGGTTTCCCCCGCCTTCAGTTCAATGTCCCAGCAGTTAAATGTAAACAATATATTAGCTTGGATGAGCTATAGGTGAAAGTATAGATGGGTGGGAAGTTGGGCAGGTGATTAGACGAGGTAGGATAACTACAAGTAGTCATCCACTATTGAGTCTTTATATAATAATTTCTTCGTTTACGTAAGAAATGTAGGCACAAAGAACAAGATAGACTAATATCCACTCAGATAAAATCTGATATCGAAGTGGAGACACCTCAAACTCGTACACTCAAAGGTGTTGAAAACTCTGTGCAGAACAAATCGGATGGCGCCACAGCGATAGAGTAGGCAGCGGGATTCACGCCACTGAACTCGTACTAAATCTCAACTATCGCTTACCGGGCCACTGTAGCGTTTTTAACATCCTAATGGAGTCCGCTCATTGGCTCAAATCGAACGAAACGGCAGTAATCGGCATCTAAAAGTTTTTGACCGTTGTATGTGCCACTGGTGTACTAGAAAGGAATCACAGATAGGATTAGATGAAGGGGCCCCGATCGTGAAACCTCCCTTTGATGCCGGTCTTCAGGAATTGAGGTAGAAAAATCTACACACCTCCGCTGTATCGTACACACTCTGGCCACGGCTCGACGAACGAAGAACACGGACTTTGCTAAGGCTCTCTTATTCAAACGTTAGCAGGAATAGTAACAAAACATTGGACATTGGACACATGACCGCTAGGTTTGGAGCCCTGTATACAGATTTCTGTAGAAGCTGTGGAGATGAAGGCGAGATAGAATCCGTCCAACATTTGCTTTGCGAGTGCCCTACTCTCCGGACTAAGCACCTGAAATTTCAGGTGAACCACTTCTTCTATTGGAGGGTCAGCTATGATTCGTCAGAGAATTAGTATGGTTTAAAGACATAAAGGGATAGTCATGGGGAAACCCTCTGAGCATCGCAGTGGCTCTCTGGCGCCTCCTTATGAACGCTTTTCAGAGCTACTCGCCTAGCTTATGATGATGAACACCGATCTAAGGCTCTCACTCGGCTTTACTGCATGTCTGTCATGTCTCAGATTATCAGATTACTACAAAGAGATCAAGGGCAGACTTGCCAAAATGTATCTATCATTCCAATGCTGGACAGAGGTGGAACGGTAAAGAATGATATAGGATTAACCGGCAGTTATTACAACCAGGTATTTACTAGTGATGAGCAAAGAAAATACCCACAAACTCACGGCCGTCGGCATAGGACACTGGTCCATTGGAGTACATGTCAAAAGTATTGGCTTACCCTTCAATAGGTTCTGTTGCAGCTGCGATAACCCGGGCTGAAAGAAGAGAGTCGAAAACTTTCTGTGCGAGTGCCCAGCCCTTGCAAGGACATTCCAGCAGAATGTTTTAGAGTGCAACTGCCTCTCTCTGTATGACATACTGAAATTCATCAAAGCCGCCAAAGGGATTTATATACATACATATGTACGCCTACTTCTGTGGTAAAATATTAGTAGTGCGTGCCATTTCGAAACGGAAATGAGCCAAAATTGCATTTAAGTAAATGCGACAATTTGCTGCTTTAAGACTGCAATTGACTAGCACGCCAATTGCTGGAAAACTATAAAAAATGGGTAATGCTTGGTGTTATGGATGCAAGTATATTTAAAAATATAGGCTGAATGAATGACTTTTGCTGAATTTGCGGTTATTGTCTCAATCGATATTGCACCATCACCAAAATCACGTAGTTGCATATTAAGTAGCCGGGTGCAAACCACTCACGTGTGGCTTCGCCGCTGCAAAAACCGCCGCTATAAATTCAAACCTTAACGGGACGTGGTTTATCAGGTTTCACCTGAACAATAGGCAGAAAAAGAAATACTAATGTGCTATTTCATATGTACGTATACTAGTAGGTACAATAAGGACTCACAAGCATTTATGCTACAAAGGGATATATACACTAGGGGGCACCTTAATTGTAAGAAGCAAATTTTTACATCATATTTCCTAAACACGTTCCTACGTCGATGCTACCATAGTCAAAGATATCACTATAAATTTTGGTCCCGATTGAAGTCGGTTAAGGCGTGTCGCAGAGGGGTTAAAGTTCAGATTACCCTATGAAGACGTCTTAACCTACTCTAATCGGGACCAAAATTTATATGTGATATCCTCGACTTTCGTAGTATCGATTTTGGATATTAAATGAAAAAAAACTTATTTTAGTTTTTTGAGTCTCCAAAGAGGATCTGTATTTTGCCCCCTGTGCGACACGCCTTAACCATATCCAATCGGGACCAAAATTTATATGTGATATCTGTTACCGTGTTATTACCAATTGAGGAATTGAGACTGAATAAAATCGTTCTTTTGATTTTTAAGGACCACCCTTAAGTACATATGTACATACATACATACATGCATACAAAGCGTTTATAGCATTTATTCACTCTCGTACACGAATGCATATCCTTGACAAATTGATACAAAAACGCGCACTTTACATGATAAGTTTGTGTGCGCGTCGGCTTAATGCCAAGTAGTCACTTTTCTACTTCAGTAATTTCAATGCCATTGCTATCGCTGCGGCAATGCATTCATTCAATACCAAAGAGTTAGGTATATGAACAATCTATTTGTATTCACATAGCCAAAGATATGTATGCAGGTATACACATATATACATTAGGATGGTTCAAAAAAGTTAAGTCGGAATTTTAATGCTCTCACCCCCTAAGATCGTTCTATACCGCAAAAAAAAATATCCCTATTTTTTAATTGTATTTTATATGGGTAAAAGCACTTTTCGCAGAAATGGTATAGAATTCTTTAAATATAAAACCGACTTGTTTATTTAACCATTTTCTAATACTAAAGATTTTTTATTGGTCCCACATTGCAATTTTCTGTGGTTTTGGCGGACCTATAAAATATAGTTACTATGAAAAAATGATTAAATAATCAATTGGGTATTATTATTGAGAATCCCCTGAAAACAAAAATATTGATTTTCAAGAATTCTATACCATTTCTACGAAAAGTTGTTTTTTTCCCCAAATAAAATATATGGAACTTTTTGAGCGCTTTGAGCGAACTCTAAATATTTCTCAATTTCAAAATAAAAAAATTGGGATATAATTTTCTCGGTATAGAACAATCCTAGTTTGTGAGAGCATACGAATTCCGACTTAACTTTCCCCCCCCCCACATGCATTTTTGGACCACCCTAATGTATATGTTTACATATTTGCATACATAAGTGCATCAGCGCATCCTTTTCACTAACACTATTCGTGCATTCATTCAAATATTAACCATTCTTGGCACCTTCAGCTTGCACCTCAACACTTCCGCCTGTCACCTCATCCATTACAATGGCCTTGTGTCCCGCTCTCCAGGATATTCTGCGGTTTGATACATACCAGAATTTGTGCAGTCACGCACGTCTTGCTATGAATTCACTGGTTCAGGTGTCGGAAACGTGGTGTATGCAGATGTGATTGTAAATTAAGCGGCTTTTGGCGCGTTTTATGCATTCCCCGATTTTGCCTTTGACGTGACGACATCATCGGACTTTCTTTCTTGCTGTATCTATTTAAAGTCCGAAGTTTTATAAAGAAAGTTTTGTGAATGAATTTAGGTTATGTACTAAGGTATGTACATATGTATTAGCGCAATGTGGACTTGCTGGACCATAAACGTAGCCTAAGAGTGGGAGCATAATGATCATCAGTTCAGGAATTAATGCCGAGTTTTTACGATGATCTTGGTTTGGATGGGATTAGGCGAATGTCTGATAAATTACAGGAATCTGGCTGTGGAAGGGTTAGGGCCATGAAACGGTATCCTACTAGTTGCATCTTAGTTGCTATGCTATATCTGAAATTATTTGTAAACTCTATAGTATTTAGTTGTTAACGACAATTTCAGTGACTTATGTATCTTCTCAGACAAAAGCACTACACTTACTGTACCTGTTGAAGTAAATCAAGCACATAACAAAGCTGATCATACCCTGCAGAAAAAACAGCATCTTTTTTGCGAGATTTCGATAAATAACTAACTTCTAATTAGCTATGACAAAACTAACTTTAAATTAGTTGTTAAATCGTGCAGGGGTTATGCAGGCGTTATCGCCAGTTTATTTCCTTTACAAGCTTCCATTTAGATATCCTCCTACAAAAAATACTTTCAATACACTCTTTTCAGCACTTCGCAGATTCCTTGTCGAATTCAGGACAAATAAAACAAAGATCGAAATTTTACATTATTATTTTGATGTTATTATCTTCGCCATATTTGAGAAGTTTGGTTATTTGTTAGACTGAACATAAACTACTTATCAAGCTTGTTAATTGCATAATGAAATATTCAAAAACATAAATTTTTAGTTACATTTCTATATTACTAAACGTGCGATATACAAGTACACATATTTTAAATGTTTTAAAAATGTCTTTCCTGAAGAAAAAATGTTTTCGTTAAAGTGAAGTTGGATGTATTTACTCCCTAGTTACACCACCGGTAAAAATTCGAATTCGGTACCTACTGGTGCACCACTGTGGTAGCAGAGCAGAAGGAATGCCTCCTCTGCGATTGGAATACCAGGTGGAGAATGGCTTAGCATTTGCTATTGGCATCAGTTGGCACAGAAGAGAAACAACTGGTGTGCTTTATTGAAGCTCTTATGGGGATTTCGTTACCCTTCCATGGCGCAAAATGTGTTTGATGTTATACTCAACCCGGTAAAACGGCATGTTTTTGCACGCACGTAATAATATTGTGCTTTCAGGGCAATCACCTCCCCTAACAAAGCTTGAATGGGCAATGAATGTGTCTTTTTTACCTTCCAAGAGTGCGACATTTTAAGAAACGAGCACAAAATTTTCTCATCGTTTGCCTTTATTTTAGAATCGAACACGAAAAGCGAAGAGGCACTCAAAATGTGAAATTTTTTGGTTATACAAACGAAAACACCAATAGATGCTAACGAACAACCCTTATAAATAGCAAATAAATTACTTTCACTTCTTCCAGTGACCTAATTTTGCCTTCTAATGGAAAAATTAAAAAAAAACTGAGATTTCATTGTCACACAGCTTCTGGGTATTGCAATATTTGCGGCTGCAGTTTTTCTCATACTAATTTTTCAATATATTTATATTCAGTACTTTATCAGTTGCCAAAAGCAGTTCAATTAATATCTTCTTTAATTTTAAAATTCACCTTTAATGTTTAGCAATTAAATAAAACTTGTTTTAATCTCGGAACTGGTTTTGCTTAATTTCAAAATCTAACTCACCTTCGTTGCTAAAATCGAAGTGCGTGCTACTGAACGTATTATAATAAAAAATGATGATGAGCTTAAACAAGACAAATTAATAAATAATTTAAAACTGACTTTAACCATCACCTATTTAATTAAATTGTCATTTCCTTGGCAAACAAGTATGAACATCAATATTACTATTAAGTAATGCATATCTTGTTATTTATTAATTAGCATATGTACTTATGCATTGTAAACGTGTAAAAATCAATTTCAATTTAATCGACTGCAAAATACTTACTACAAATTCATATTTAATGCTATCGCATAATTGTTTAACAGCTACTTAATAATAACAACCTGTTGCACTAAATGGTGGCGCCAGCGTTAAAATATTATTATTCGCCATATGTGTTAATTACCTTTAGACAGATTAACTAATGAAATGTTATTATATAAATCAAATATATATGTTTAAATGTTTGAGATTGAATAATGAGAGAATAGCCGTCATTGCTCTCTGGTTTCAGAAACACTCTCTCCCAGCAATAAAATCTGGAAGAACTTGCTTTAGTTCTTAGTGGAAGTAAAATAAAGGTTATATCGCAAATAATGTTTGCATTAGAAAACAAATAATATTCCAATAACTTATAAGAGAATAACATACATTACTTATTTTAAGAAGTTTTTAAAAATCAGTCAAAGTTGCGAGACTTTCTAATAGAAGATAGCCTTTAAAGCATTATTGCCATGAACAAATCTTGATTAAACCCGATTGCTTCTACAAGGCATCATAAAAGCCTAAAGAGAGATTGTGCAATATACATATATAAGTATCTGTATATTTACTTGTACATGAAAGCGAACGTCTATTCCATGCGCGGTTTTTTCCTTTCATTCGCTATTAATTTCTGTGTTAATCGCATTATCTGCTGGGTTCTGCCGTTTTGTATGTGTAAGGAGACTTGAGTTGTATATGCTATTATTATGAGCGTGATACTTATCTCTCTCGCAGATATGGATGCATAACTTCATAACTTGATTTACTAGCATTAATTAATGACGTGACGATAATGAGTGTAGGTGGCGTGCAAAAACAAGTTCTGCAACAAATTTACACAGGATTGTGTTGGTCAGCTGATTAACTATTCTAGCTGTGAATGAGTGGTATTGTGTGTTTTGATACATATGACTCAATTATGTACTATGCAAATTTTTGTAAACGTACTTAAATACTCGTGTAATTAGATTCCAATTAACTGATTAATACCTAAAGGTTTTTAACTTAGCAGTAATAACTTTTATTTCCACCAGTGTGTTACGGCTGACTAGTTGTGGTATTTGTTTGCTGGAGCATGATAGAAGGCAGCACGTTTAGAACTTGTCCGTATTTTCTGCTGAGAATAAAGTCACTGCCTGAATTTTTTGAATTGAACCGCTTAGCCAGTCTCTGATTTTGGTAATACATACATGTAAGGTATTTTTGGAACATGCTGCACCGATGAGGTACTTGAAATTTGCGAGGCATATATTCATATTTTTTCGAGTAACTAAATCCAGTATACTAAATATTCGCGTATAAAGCGAAAATGAATATGTCCAACATCTTATCGTAAACTAGTAAGTGCCAATCGTAGAAAGAAAATGTTTCCGTGTTAGGAGGAATACTAAAATTACACAGATTTCTAATTGGTTTAAAATAAAGCAAAAAAACGGAATCAAAACCGACACTAAGCAAATGCCATACATGTACTTATATGAGGAGGAATTGCCTCCTAAATGTATACCATATATAGAAAGTGATAGAGATAAAGATAGACACAAAAGTTAAAACTGTTGAATGAGATACATTATGTTATGGTATGTTACGTTATGTTATGTTATCCTGAACCACCTCATTTTATCTCAACTCAATTCACTTTAACTCAACTCCACTCACCTCAACAAATGTTATTTCACCTCAACTCAAAAAAGAAGAAGAGTAGGATGCAATACTATACGCTCGCAGGGCCCTGACCTAACCAGACAGTTCTTTGATAATTTGGAAAACCTAAGATTCGTGGAAATGAGGTCTCTTTTGAGATTTTTGCAAAGCACAAACTTGTTTTAGGAGAGATCGCGGATAGCAAGACTACGGATCATACAATGCAATATGCATGGAGTCAGTAACGTCAACAACGATGTTTAACTGGGGAGGATTAGTGTAAAAAAGAGTTGGTGAAAACGGTCCTAAGTGTGTTAAATTTATCTTCCCACTAAGCGCGTCGAATGCTTTATCGGTCACATGCATATAACAGGCAGTCGATAACTATGTTTATCGGGCAGATAAATTTAATAAGCAGTCAAGAAAACGGTCCCTAATGCTCATCTCAACATCAGTCAGCATTTGTTAGGAGAATTCTATTGAAATTTTTCGACACGGACACAGAGGCCTTGTTCCTCCCCTCTGAGCTTAATCTGCGAGAAGTGCTCCTCTACTTATTTAAAGCCAAGAGATGATTCATACCGTTTTTAAAGCAAAACAATAATAATATTTTCATCCTCCGCCGAAATTAGTTTTATTTTCTTTATTATTATTTTTTAGTTTTTTATTTATAGCTTCTAATACATCTATTTTTATCTTACTGTGAAAAGCCAAAGTCGATGTAATAGTACTGAGTTCTGAAACTGACACCTGTGGAATCCGATATTAAGAGATAAACATCTAGAATTTTACTTATATAATAAAGTATTTTCTTTGAAAAAATTTGAATACTTTTAAGTGAAAGTGACCGCCAATAGATCGCGACCTAGATTCGGTTCAATTTTGTTTGCCTTATCTATCTAGTTCTTCTAAAAGTGAAACTGATATTTCGTCTCCCCATTTATGGCCAGGATTTTAATTTCAAAAATCTTATTTTGTCGACGTCGATGAGTACCCAGTCGCCCATTTCTGCTTTTTCCTGTTTTAAGGGATGCAAATATATGTATCCTTCTAAATCCATTAGTATGCACCTATTTTCTACGTTCTTTGCTGTCAATTCTTTCAAACAGCCCAACTTTGCAAATATGGTTTGTCAAATGAATAACTTTTATTTTCTCTCTTGAAGTGGTTTTGCCGATAGCTGATTGAAAGTTTTTGCTGCAAA
Source organism: Rhagoletis pomonella (assembly GCF_013731165.1). Lineage (NCBI taxonomy): Eukaryota > Metazoa > Arthropoda > Insecta > Diptera > Tephritidae > Rhagoletis > Rhagoletis pomonella. Next base: position 25,946,017 of record NW_023458565.1, read on the forward strand.
TGAGTAGTACGATGCGGAAATGTACGCAAGTGTATTAAACACGGCATAATCGGTGATGCACTTAGACTGATTAAACGCTCCAATGGCATCACTTCACTTTGCTCAAACAACTTGCATAAATGTCACACTTTTGTATATGCCGCCTACAGCGTACTTATTTCTAAGTGTAAAAACATTTTTACATACTCGTTTTACAAGTATGTAAGTGCTTTGGTTATAAGTTTGTGGTAGTAACTGCTGCAACTTTAACTAACATAAAAACTTGTGCCTAATGAAGGTAATTTGCTTGAAATGTCAAAACTTTGACATTCACTCACTTTTACTTAATTCACAAGAACTAATCTGAGTGGAAAGTAAGGATGGACAGTGAAGAAAATAAAAAGGATGTATGCCAGTATTCTATTGTTGCACCTATGTATGTATAGCATCAGCCCACGTGTGATTGCAAAGAGGCCAACGAAATAAAATCTTCATTGAGAGCTAAGCTTTACGCTACATGTGTGCGAGTTTTTTGCGCATTTCGTACCTAAGTTTGTTTGCAGTAATTCTTTTCAAGCTGCAAGTGTTCTTAATTGTTTTTAAGATTTTTTTCACTTTAAAGTTTAATTTTCGAAAGTTTCTTGGATTGTTTTTGTTAACGAGAAAATTGTAAATGCCTTCAAGATATGCCACATGAGCAAGATATGGAGATCGAGTTGGTTTGAAATGCATACATTTTGTGGTACAACTGCATGAAGTCATTATATAAGGGAATAAATTTTGGGTAGTCCAACCTTTTTTCGTCAATATTCCTTTTTTGAGATTCCTAGTGGCATTGTAAGAAACTTTGTTCTAAAAGATGAATACCATATTTCCTGAATGTGGTAATTTTTATTTTATAACAGTGTTGCTATAACACTGTGCGACAATTTTATGACAATTCAAACCAGCCTGGACTTTTCTAATATTTTCTGAAAGTATAAATATCTAGTAACAAAACAATCGATGGATTTGCAAAAATTAGCACGTATTTTTATTTTATTTCCTATTAAAATTTTCATGTCCCGGCCTAAGTAGTTTAAAAAAAAAAGGGGTCAACTTAACGCCTGTGCGAAATTGAAGGTTAAGACACATTTCATGGGAAATATTTTCGTAGAATATTTCAACCCATTAGCTAACGCCTGAAAAGGTCTTTTTGAACCTTACTTCAAGAAACTTTGCAAAAAGTAAATTTGGAAGGTCGTTAGAGGCTTAATATATTCTAGAAAATTATTTTTCGCAAAATTTTACTAGGGGTCTTGTCAGGCAAAAATTTCATGTAAGCAACGTAAAAGTTTCTAAGTTCTTTCCTAATAAATCCTGGAGGTGATTTAAAATACTTTAAAATTTATCTCACCAATGCCGGAATCCCACGAAATTTTTTTCAAAAGTTTGATTGTCAATAAGGCAGAGCCGAAGTTCTCTCTTTACCACCTGGACGTTAGAGGTCAAGCTTCAATTACGGATCCACGCCGGGGGCACACCAAGGCTGGCCTTCTCTTTGTTAGTCCCCTTTGAAAGATTAATTTGCCGCAGTTAAATATTTCTAATAATTAAGTTGGGAAAGTTCTCGATAATCCAGTGGCAGAAAAACTTTTTGTATTATGATATCAAAAATTTCAGCTGCTGCCCGCGCGATCAGATTGCAGTCTTTAGGTTACTCTAGAGAAAAACAATTTTTCCATCCCTGACTTCCGAAAATGTCATACCAAAGGCCTATACCAGTCACAAAATTTCCAAGCCACCATGACTAGGTTCCGGGAATGACGAAGTGCCTGTAGAACCTGCCCGCGACAGCGCAAATAAACTTTTTATCATTAACGTAGGTGGCAGTTCAGACGATCTCCTCTGATAAATTTGAAATTATCTGCATATCTGCAAATAATCAGAGAAGTGCGGCTCTTCACAAAATGTGGTGGTGGTCTAGGGCGCTCCGCGCAGCAAAATCAAAAATAATTACCGAAATTTACTGCTGGTAAGCTAAGTAGAGGTGGAGCTGTGCACGATCGTATAAGATGATCTGGAATAGCTGCGACTCACTTACAACCAGGGCTCTGTAAGCAAGGAAAATACCTAAAAATTCACGAATATCAGCAGAATGACAAACCATTCTCTCCAACCAACCGAAATCCAAACACCATGTGATTTCGGACTCACGTATCGTTGAGTCGATCCAACGAACAATAGAAGGGTCAAGGCCGTTTTGGATTAGTGGTCTTGTGGAAGATGTAGAGACGTAATGGTAAAGCCTTTTCGACGTACATGAACGCTTACACGTAAACAAATAAAATAGTATGTAGAGACCGAATGTTATTATATAAAAAGTCTTTATTGAGTTCAGAGAATCATTGAAGTTAGGTTTGTAGTTTGTACGAATTTGGTAAATCAAGGGGCCTGTTCACCAATTTAGGAAGAAAAACACGAACACTAGAGATCAATGATATCCTATCACAATTCTTCTTCGCAGAACTTTATGGCCCACCGTTCCTTGCCCCTGTCACAGTTGAAAGTAGATTTGCTACATGTGTAAATATGACATAGGTAACTTATAATCCAGCGAGGCAGGTACTGGTACTGGATGAAATCTTTGCATTCTCTTATGCACTTCCGTAGTAAAGGTATATCCCAGATAGTAAAAATCTCACGTTAAGAAAAATACCTACAAAGTTCTGGCAATGTAGACGGGTCTTTGGTAAAATGTGGGGCGTGTCACCTAGATTTACAACCCTATGATAAGACCCATAACCAGCTATACATCTGTGGTGTGGTGAAGCAGATTTTCAATTAATAGCCTGAGATATCTGCTTGCCCAACTTCAAAGAGCGATTGGCGTGTGCTCGACGAGAGTTTTCCCTACGAAACCTGGGGCTGATTTGGGTGCCCTGCTAGAAACTAGCGTCACTTAGTATTTTTATCTGCAAGCAGACCATTAAGGCCACCTATAGACTTAAGGAAAATGAGTGCTGGTATGATGCAATGTGGAGTGAGGCGGAAATTGCTGCAGGCAGAGATTTAGACTTGAATGTATTTTCAATTGCTAGGGTCGGGATCTAAAGTCCATATCTAAGGAATTCGAGAACAATCCTTACTTCTCGAGTGTCTGTGGTAACAGCCAAGCTGCAATCAATGCATTGGACAGCCCTCTAATTATTTCCCTACTAGTTCGACAATGCAAGGCTCGATTAAATTATGTTGGAAAACATAACGAACTCCTTTTACCTTGGGTGCCAGGTCACTCGAGAGCCCCTGGTAATGAGGCACCAGACCATTTGACCAGAGAGGGCTCAGAACAGGTATTCCTCGCTCCGCAACCAGTTCTAGCACTCCCTACTTCGAACATCGAGGCCACCGTCTGAAACTGGGTGAGTATTTCCCTCAGCAATAACTGGAAGGCTGCGAGCGTCTTGCTAGGTATTTGCTTTAATTGAGCAGAAGGAATCGCAGGAAAACTAAAAATAAAATCAGGTTAAAACTAAAACAGTACAGTGTACGGCATTTGGTCTGAGTGCTGCAGAAAGCACGCGTTGTTTGGTGTTAGTTCCGAAAACAATTTAAATAAAAAAATATTCGGCTAAAGTAGAAAAGGAGTTACCCTAATACCCACTCTTTATATCTACAAATACGTAGACATAAACATGCTAGCGTGGGAGTATTCTTAGTGTCACTTAGCTTAACGTACTTGCAACATACTTGCAGCTACCAAGTAACTTCCCAACCCACAAAGCTTAGTCATTGGATGTTCTAAGTGCAAAACTCATACTTAACGATGTACAATGTACATGCATCTCGCACTTCCACCATCTATCTAACTTACTTTTAAATTTATGCAAGCCCATTCAAAACTGCAAAGGCAGCCTGTTGCAAAGGCGTACAGATAGACAACATGGAAGAATCCATTCAACTGCTTCACTGCTTGACTGATCTGCTGATGAATGGGGCGAGTGACAAGCAGACTTTTCAATGATGTTGCCGTTGTTGTTTTTTTTTACTTTTATTTTTTAATTTGGTACCACATACGACACATACACACATGTGCTACTCCTGTTGCATACAACTTGTATTTTATGTGCACCGTAACATTTTAAATTCGTAATTAATTACTTTTGCTTTTAACTCTCGCACTACAACTGACAAGCGTTCTTATAAGTGTTAATATGTTGTTACTGTTTTTCTCTCGTTCTGTTGGCATGACAAACGCTGAAGGCATTTTTGGCGTCAATGCTGCAAGTTTTGTGGCATGTGGAAGTTTAAAGTTTTACAAACTGGCATAGATAATAAAGTTAACTGCTTCCATTGCATTTCGAAGGTGTTTGTTGTTACTTAGTTTCAACTAAAAGTTTTATGAATGGCAACAACTAAATATGTAAGTGTTTTATTTCACAACAATACCTAATATTCATGCAAGATTTAGTCATGTGGAATGTATTATTTACATATGTAGATATGGTAGGATGCCTTACAAAAAAAAGTGGGAGGTTTTTTCATAGGAATTTTAAAATTTTATTACTTCTGACAAAATATTTCGGAAAAATATTTAGACTTATGTGAGCTAGATCAATTTGAAAACACTTTAAAAAATTGAATTATTTTGATTCCGTTCGTAAGATTTTTAAACGTGTTTATGCAGACCTTCTAAGCTTAAACTCTTATATCATCTGAAGTAATTTTTTGGAAAACATATTTTTTAAAACCAACTTTATTTATATTTTTGGAGGTATTTTTAAATCCGTCCAGCTCACATAAATCTGAATATTTTTCTGAAATATTTTGGCCGAGGCCTCAAAATATAATAAGTTCTATAAATACTATGGAAAAACAGTACCACGTTTTTTATGGAGAGTGATGCATCCTAACGCACATACATACCTATGTCGATACATATGTACATACTGGTAATGTTTAATGTTAATGTTGTTAAATTAAAATTCGGGTAGGTTAAATTAATTAAACATTTAGAAGCGTCACAAATTATTTCGCTCCGAACGGTAGTTATTTTACGAGCAGCTTTTTAATGGCTTGTCATTTCCTGTCAATAGACGATCGCTTAAAAATGCTTTTGAAGTGAAATTTCTTCAACAAAAACAAAGATGCGTAAAGATAAAGGCAAAAATGAAGACCAAGGTAAATTTAAACACTTTACTTATATATATAAGGCCAAAGGCGAAGGCTAATATGTTGATAAAGAAAATGATAAACGTAAAAGTAACAAGTAATTTTTAGCAAAAAAAAACCGACTTCAACTCCCATATAAAAAAAAATATATATATATATATATCTCATGATCCCCTGATCGGATCTCAACCTGATTAGTATGGGACCACCTCTGAGACACTACCTTTCCGATACAAAAAGAATTATCGAAATCGGTTGACGTGGTCCAAAGTTATGCGGTAACATACATAAAAAAAAAAAAAAAAAAAAAGATTCCGACGAACTGATGACCTCCTCCTTTTTTGGAAGTCGGTTAAAAAAAAGATTAAAATAAAGGTAACTATAGAGAAAATGATATAGGTAGAGACACAGGGACTTAATCTGGGAACTATTTTGGGATTTTAGTGATTTCCGGGATTCTCGGGACTTATCGATATAATAATCGATATATTTATCGGTTTTGTTATCCATATTTTTGTAGATTTTTCTATCGATATTTTCGGAACTTATGGATATAATAATCGATATTTTTACCGATTTGGTAATCGATATTTTTATTGATTTTGCTATCTATATTATTATTGGTTTTGTTATCGATATTGTTATTGATGTTTTTATAGAATTTGTCATCGATTTTGTTATCGATTATTTATCGATATTTTTATCGATTTTGTTATCTATATTTTTATCGATTATTTATCGACATTATTATCGATTTTGTTATCGATATTTTTATCGATTTTCTAATCGATTTTTGTTATCGATTTCGTTACCGATTATATATAGATTTTCTAATCGATTTTTCTACCAATATTATTATCGATTTTGCTATCGAAATTTTTGTCGAATTTGTCATCGATTTTGTTATCGATATTTTATCGGTTTTGTGATCGATATTTTGTTGGATACTACTATCGATTTTGTTATCGATAGAGTATAAAGATAAAAATGATGATAAAGGAAAACAGAATAACATAAATGTAATTAGAACGAACAGGGGTAGAGGTAGGGATATAACGGGTGATTTTTTTGAGGTTAGGATTTTCATGCATTAGTATTTGACAGATCACGTGGGATTTCAGACATGGTGTCAAAGAGAAAGATGCTCAGTATGCTTTGACATTTCATCATGAATAGACTTACTAACGAGCAACGCTTGCAAATCATTGAATTTTATTACCAAAATCAGTGTTCGGTTCGAAATGTGTTGAATGTGTGAAAAGTTGGCAGAAAATCCGCTTTTTTATCGACAAATTTTGTTCAGCGATGAGGCTCATTTCTGGTTGAATGGCTTCGTAAATAAGCAAAATCATGCGATTTGACGCCTTTAGACTATTTTTTGTGGGGCTACGTCAAGTCTAAAGTCTACAGAAATAAGCCAGCAACTATTCCAGCTTTGGAAGACAACATTTCCGAAGAAATTCGGGCTATTCCGGCCGAAATGCTCGAAAAAGTTGCCCAAAATTGGACTTTCCGAATGGACCACCTAAGACGCAGCCGCGGTCAACATTTAAATGAAATTATCTTCAAAAAGTAAATGTCATGGACCAATCTAACGTTTCAAATAAAGAACCGATGAGATTTTTATGCGTTTTTTTTAAAAAAAAAGGTATCAAGCTCTTAAAAAATCACCCGTTAGATAGACAAAAGACAAAAAATATAACCTTAAGCAAAACCAGATGTATGTTTGTACGTACGTATGTATGTATATTGGTTATGAGACATGATAGATATGTTACGTAAGTTTTACTTCTCCAGTGTGGCCCAGGCGCACTTACTTTTTTTGTTGTTTTTATTCAGTTTTATAAATATCCAATTATTTTCCGTTAGATTTCAATGCAACTTTTCAAGTCCTATTAAGTCAATTACTTGAAAATGTAACTTTAGGCGAACCTAAGTTGACATCAATTATAATTATACACCCAAAAGAAATCGCCTTTTGACGTTTAAACTCCATAAACTTCAAACCAAACAATGAAACCACGTCAAGCATTGATTACAGGCCTTTGTTGGAAATTTTCTTCGCTCTTTTTTTGACTACTCTAACAGTTTAGCTGCATGTGTACATACAGTGACTCACACAAGTGTTCACGTGTTGATTTTTTTTAGTATTCAAAAAAGTTTTTCAAGCTAATTTTTTTGTTATTTTTCTATAATGATATTGTCCAAACTTTAGCCAAAACCATATAAATCAAGTTTCAAACTCTAAACAAAATTTAGGAAAATTCATAAAATTCTCATCAAAATTTCGAGCTTTTTAATTATAATATATATACATACATATTATATAAAGAATTTTAAACTCATGAAGTGCATGTTTCAAGCGACTAAGAAACCGCATTGATTTAATTTGTTTTTTTTTTTTTGGTGACTACTTTTTCGTTTCTTTATTTTTTGTTTGCGAATTTTGTTGGGAACGGTCTACCGCATTTTATTTCACAAGAAATTCAGTTTGAAACTCCGATTTATATGGTTTTGGCTTGGACAATATTTTTATTGAAAAAAAAAAAAAATTTAACTTGAAAAACTTTTATTGTCAATATTAAAAAAAAATCAACACGTGCACACTTGTGTGAGTCACTGTATTTATCTCTTCCACTTTTTGTATTTATTAAGAGTTTTAATTTTTATTTCGACAGCAGGCTGGCCTTACATAAAATTTAGTTGAGTTTGGCGCAGAACAATGCAAGTGCAACGCAACAATTCGTTGCAGTGCCACAACATATGTATACATATAAATGAGTGAATGAGTATCTATGTACGTAGCATGCAACAGTACGCAATCAAAAACAATGACACAGACACACTCGCTTGCTGCTGCTGGTGGGGAGTTGCCCGCAAAGTCAAGTCGAACATTCGATACGATTTCAGTTGGTTATTTATAGGAAATTCAAAATCGATTACAACCAACAAATAGAAACAACAACAACTATAATTTCAACACACGACATTGGCACACGCGTGGGTTCACGACATCGGTTGGCGCGCGCATGCCGCCACAAAATGTTGCAATCACCGTGACGTACAAACCTACATACATACTTATATACATATGTGTGCGCTGAGGAGGTGGCTGTGCTAAAAGCAAAAGTGGCATGCAACAAACTGCTAAGCCGCCGTGAGATACAAAACACGTTAGCGATTAGTTGTCAACCTGGCAACAAATGAATTTTCATTAAAATTCTTGTTAGAAAAAAAAAAAATAATAAAACAGAAATAAACTCCCACAACTGTCACTGAAAGGTTGCTTGTTGCATGCGGCGTTTGTTGATCAGTGTACGTCACTTGCATGCTGTTAACGGAATTCTGTGGGAGTTCCGTTAGTGACACTGCCCAAAATCAAGTTAAAGGTGATACAAAAAAAATAAAGGTTCCCAACTTTGAGTGCTGACCAAATGAGTTTTGCAAATAAACATTTACCGAATCAATTGATGTTTTACTGCCAACATTTAGACTCTTAACATTTTAGCGCAAAATAGATACAAAAATGGTCATAAAAATCGGCCAATAAAATTTTTGGGAATAATGTTTAGGTATAAAAGCATCAATTTAGCTATAGAATTTTGTGCTGTGGGAAGGCCAACCTGGCTAAAAAATGTCGTGACAAAAATTGATTGTAGAAGCAACTGAGGTAGCTGCTCGCGAAGGTGATATTTAGTCATTATAATGAAAAAAAAAATATACAATAAAGGTAAAATATAAGCTGAATTCACGTTGTATCTTTTGTTTGTTTCTAAAGTTGGCACTTAACTTAATTTAAAATAAATTTATTTTATTGATTTCGTAAAGTGGATTTTTTAGCGAAATTTTAAGCCGACTGGCAGTAGCTACTGCTAAGTATAAAAGCAAAATAAACATGTTTTAACATAATTAATTATATTTAACGACTCTTTATTCTAAATTCAGAACATAAAAGTTAATTTACTACACCAAAGTGCCCAATCTGATAGTTGCCTACTAAGCTCAAAGCTAGAAAAAAATTAATAACTTTACGACCTTGCATTCGCGTTTTTTAAGCACTAAAGGCTTGTGCGCAGCGTTATTGTGTCCTCGGGAAGACTAAGACTGACAGCGTCACCATCGGAGAAATTCCAAGAATTCCAACCCCCTTCCAGAGTAGTCTGGCGGTGAAGAAAGTTGTTCAGTCGCGTGTTTTCTTAGATGAACGCACGCCTAACTGCCGTCCCTAAATTGGAGCGCTAAGCGTTGCGTTATCCATTGTCGACGAGTGTCAGCGCGCGCTATCCCCAAATCAACGCGTCGTAATTTTTGACGTTTTCTCACGTTTTTATTCTCGTTTCCTCTTTCACTTTTTTGTCCTTTCTCTTTCTTTCCGTCTTCCGCATCCAACTTCAACACGTAACGCCCTGTCAAAAATGAAAATTCCATTTGCTCGGCGTTAGCGCCGCGTTATTGTGGGATGCTTCATACAAATTGTATGGGCATGAGGAGTTTTGACAGTTGTTTGGCGCTTGACGCGCCAATTTAGGGATGGCAGTAACGACCATGCGCCAAATACTGAAAATGACCCGCAGAAAGATAATTGACACATACTGTATTCTGGTCGACTTCCCAGTGAAACTAAAACGACTGCGATGTCGATCCACACGTCCAGTTCCATCAATATTGGGAAACTCCTCCTCTGCGATGGGAAAAACCAGGTAGTAAAGAACTTGGCTTCATTTAAATTGACGTCTATTTGCTGAGAAGAAAAATAATCGTCAGGCGGGGGTTGGGGGCGAGCGCGGCGTGGCGGGGCGGCGTACGACGTGATGTGGCGTGCGGACGCGGACCGCTGCGAAGCTACGCAAATTTAATGTTTGAAAGAGCAATAATATCAATGGATTTTATTTCGCTTTTGAAAAGGTAATAATGTCTATTGACTTTATTTCGCACTAATATACAAAATAGAATCAATTGACCTTATTTCCATTGATCTTGTTACCTGTCACCATATTTTATTACTAAGTTTATCGATTTCAGTTGGCTGTCACAAAAAACAACATATCCTCTCGTAAACAAAGCCCTGATTCCCTTGTGGAAAATTGGAATCGGTATAAAGGCGGCGAACAAAACTCAGATAAACCAGACCAAAATATGTACACTGCGGGCAAAAAGTATTGGCACAGCAAATTTTTCACAATATATGCAACAATTTTTTTCTAATATTTCTCAGCCAATTTTTTATAAAAATATGGTTCATTCTACAACAAAAACATTAAAATATAATTCCTAGACTTTGTGCAAAACTCAACTTTTTAATCAGTTTTTTAGAATTTTTTGTAGTCGAATCAATTTTATTATAATAAAGTACAAGTTTTAAGTAGCTAGGAATTATCGTTGATTTTTGGCAATTTTTTTTTGACGCAGTTTCTTTCATACAAAATAAACATTTTTCGAAAATACTGAATGTATATGGAAAAAATGCAAAACATTTTCAACAAAAAAAATTCTCAAAAATCAATGCGATTTTTTACTAACTCAGAACTTTCAGCTAGAATTTAATGGGCAACAAAACTGCATACTCTAAAAAATTCTAAAAATCTGATTTAAGAGTTGAAAATTTGCTGAATTTTCGGGAGTTTTGCACAAAATTTTGGAATTATATTATTATGTTTTTTGTTGTAGAATGAACCATATTTTTATAAAAAATTGGCGGACAAATATTAGAAAAAAATGTATGCATATATTGTGAAAAATTTGCTGTGCGCATACTTTTTGCCGGCAGTGTACATATTATCCAAAACCGGTTGTATAATTTACTTTGGACTAGACTTCATAATAAGGAACTTATGTATGTATATATGTATACATAAACATGCACAAACGTTCCTGCACTTAATTAATTCACCACCAAATCGTTTAAATGGGCACTCTAACAAATTGAAGTTAATTAATCTAGAAAGTGAAAGCACAACTCATAAATTGCTCATACGATTTTCTCTGATATGACTTGCGTAATGGTGAAATAATGCTAATGTCAGCATCTTGTATGGTTCCTAGCAATTGATATTTATGATTCATGCGTAGGTTTGTGTTTAATTCCCCTCAACGATGGCATGAAGATTTATTTTAGCATTGCGTTCGCAAAGCATAATTGAATATTAAAAATGCATGTCTCATCCCATTTTATGATGTGTGAAATTATGCGCAGCGATGAGCATATTCTTATCGTTAAATATTCACAAGGGGTTGGTATATAAATCTTTTTTAATTTATCGTCATACTTTCTTACTGTTAAGCCTTTAAAAGGAAGTAAATAAATCTAAAGAAAACAATAAAAATGGATTTTATATGTTTTATTTTATAATTTTAAGGTCTTTTGACTAAATATAATTTGCTTGCAAAATATTTAACTTTATTTGCCAACTTCTCAGTAATTTACAATTTTACGCATATGCACGCAATTCCATTAATGCATACAATGCTGCCACTCATTAGGCTAGTAATTTATCATTTGGCAAATGTCACAAATGCAAAATAAACTACTATTGTATGCAATATTTCTTTAAAATGTCAAAACAATGTGAGTCAAATATACTATATATGCAGTTTATTAATGTTGGATAGATATACATACTTACCTAAAAGCCGCATTAATGTTTTGCTCATTGAGGACAATTGGGTCAGTGCTACTTTGTTGAGCAAGTTTTCGAGGTGCATGAAGGTTAAAAGCGACATAAATTATGGATTCAAATATATGCAGGTGTTTACTAATAGTATACTAAGTTTGAAAAAAAAAAAAAAAAAAAAAAAAAATTCATTTGAGTATTTCCATAAATGGAAAAATATTTGTTAATAATTTTGCTTCTCCGAGTACAAAATATGTGACTGTTAGCATTAATATTTAAAAACCAAAATAATCAAGTATAAGTATATGCATTAGGGCGGGCCAGTTTTTTTTTGACAATTTGGCAAACTCCAAATTGATTTTAGATCCATGGTTTCTTCGGCAACTTTGTTTAGAATTACGCGTAGAATCCTTCTGTGCTATACGCGCATAGTCGAAAAAAATCTTCCATACAAATTGATAAATAAAGTATTACAAACATAAATATTTTTAACGAGGAGGGCGCATCCGAAGTCTATATACCCTGTCAGTGTCAGACTTTAACCCAGTAATTCTCCTACCTTCCAATACCGGATATCGCCCGGTACTATCGTTGAGTATTACGTCGGTAGGCGGTTTGAGGACGAAGCTCACACGTAGGTTACTGCAGTGATGCCAGACTGCGTGTACTTTTTCAATTTCAGGGCTATTTTGCATAAAAAATTATCGAAAGCGAAAAAATACAATTATCGTCGCATAATTGCTTGGAATTAAACTTACAGGGCATTTCCGGCAATTGCTTTCGACTCACCACAGTCTTTCATAAGAAAATTGTCAATTCTGGCAACTATCTTTAAAGTTCTTTTCGGTCTTATGGAAGAATGATTGAGAGATCTGCTTAGCGTTTTTCTGTTAATCTTTTAGCAATAAGTTTTCTAAAAATTAAATGAAATTAAAAGAATAGATTCATTTGAAAAAAAAAATAAAAACTAAATACTAAAAAAAAATTACATTAAAAAAGAAAAGAAAATTAGTTTAAAAAGAAAAAAAAACAAAAATCATTAAATATTAAAAGAAAATGAAAATAAAAAAGAGAAAAAATTATATAAAAAAAAATAGATAAGCTCCTAAATATAAAATGAATTAAAAAACATATAACATATAACATATAACAATAGATTCTATAAATTAAAAGTAAAGTTGAAAAAAGAAGAAAAAAATTTCTAAAAATATATTGAATTTAAAAAATTTTTTAAACAATATAATCTAAGATTAAATTAAAAACCAAGTAAAAATAAATAAAAATTAAAAAAAGTAAAATAAGTTTCTAATAAGTAAACGAATTAAAAACTATATGTGTATGTATACATAACTGAAAATAAGCATGCCGATCTTGTCCAAATTACAACAAACACCTCGCTACGCACTATACCTTCTTATGATTGCATCATGGGTACCACGTACATATATTTTGCTGTTTTTGGCAAACGTATTCCAGCTTTTCTCGCAAATATATACATATATATATATATATAAATATGTATTATGTGGGGAAAAATTATTATTCATTAAGTTACCTTTCATGGGCTTAAATTTTTCAACACGCTTCTTTGGCGCTTATGTTTGCTTGCACTTACGGCTTTTCGATATTTCTTGCTGATAAAGATTTTTGGCTCTAAAGGATGAACATCATGTGGCATTCTCATTTCCTCATGTCGTTTCGTGCACTTTCTACCTGTCAGCTTCATTGTAATCTGTTGCATATTTCCACTGCATTAAAGTTAATAACCAGGCAACAAAGCATATTCGCCGATTCAATATCAAGAATTCATCATATATATATATATGAATATAGGGTGATACAAGGGTGATGCAAATATTTGAAAGCAATTCGTACTACAGGCTTTGGCAAACTTGGTAACGGAGCGATACTCTGCTGAACAACTCGTTGAAGTAAGCCAAATGTTGATGCCGATTTTAAAAAAAGTCATCATTCTAACAAGCAAAACTGCCGCATTTGGGGTACTGAATATCCACACGTCATTCAAGAAAAAAATGTACTATCGTGACATGATAACAAACTTTTTATGACTTGAATTAGATGACATAGACTTGGACAATATATGTATGCTTTCAACAGCACACGGTGCCACGTGCCACACAGCGCATACAAAAATGGCCCTATTGCGAACATCTACGGTCTTATTGAATCACCCTACACATATAAAAATGCAGTATTTAAATACATATTTATGTAAGAATATTGTACAATTTACAGTTAACAGTTTACAGTGGTTTAAGGATGCAAATGTGGTAATGAAAACCTTTTTAAATTAATTTTGAGGAAAAGCAATCTGTGGAAAGGTTTGAGGAAAATACTATATTAACAGTGATTTGAAAATACTTTTTTTGAGTGCCGACTCCCAAAGAAATGTTCAGAATATAAATCCTCCCTAGAACGACGATGGGGAAGAAGAAATCAGAGGCAGAAATACGATCAAAAATAAGGTCGGGCTGGATTCTGCAGAGACGAAGATTGAGATATGGAGGGAAGACGCTCTTGAATGGGGACATTAATTTGTAAGTGTCACGATTGCGGAGGAAGAGCCCGCGTACCTCCAAACGAACAAGAGGAAGTGGGACGAGACAATACTTTGTCCGGCTAGATTGGGTCATGAATAAGCACTATGAGTTAAAGACCGGGCGCAGTATTGGGGACGCGTGGTTAAATGTCAAAAGTTTTGTTGGAAATAGTGCCAGTATGTTTTAGCATATTTGTGGACGTACGGGGAGGATTTAATTATTTGAGTTAGGATAAAGGAAAGATTGTCGTTGAGTTGCGCGCCAGTCCTCCGCTTAAATGAAACCAGTCCCAGGTACGAAACGCAAGTCAAATACTTGGGTTGTTGATGGGTGAGCGGATGAACTTTGGTGCACTTTAAAAAGTAACTTATGGGGTCCCTTCGGAGGGTTGTGCATGTGGTGCGCAGAGCAAAGATGCCAGGTACGTTGTTTTTGAATGCCTAATGTACTCTGACAATAGGTATTTATATAAGATGGTAATTAGATGGACAGATGGACGATGTATTTTTAACGATGCCTCTCGATGTGGCAGCATATTGAAAGCATGGAGAACTTTGCGCGAGAGGTCTTTAGACGGTGAAGACGCGTGAAGGTTTGAGGGGTAAATGCGCGGGTGTTGGCGACCAGTCCAGAGGGGTATTAAAACTCAACTGAAAGTAGTTTCGACTACGAGGTCTGATCGCACACTTAATTCCGGTACTACGGGAAACACGAGCCCGCAGAGGTTACTCTGGCTTGTTCTCGGGTACGGCCACTCGGGGAGTATCGTGGCGTTGGTGTTTTAAACCAAAATGCGGGTAGAGCCGACTTTGGTTGGCTCGATGTGGAGTTGCATTGCAACCGGGGACCGGTTCCAAAGTACGGAGAAGGTTTAGATAGGCCTGGAACCCAATAAAGGTGGTTAGTATGTCCGTTTAGCACTGCTGATTGGTACCGAGATGCTTGCATTTCTGGGCGCTCGTCAACGCATTATTATGGTCCGCTGTGTTTTTGAGCATCGTGGTGTTAAATATGCCGTCTTTGGCAGATACCCACGTAAAATTCATCTGACGTTGTGACCGAATGAGTTGTTCAAGGCTGGAGGCGAATGGCTGGTAGACGCAACATCGTCAAAAGTGGGCGGGGCTTATAAGTGCGGTATGATATCAAAAGAGGTTTAAGATAAGGCCACTAACTGTCGTCAAATTTTTTTTAATATGATTTAGGAAAGCTTAAAATGAGCTGCGTTTTTAAATACTTATGATATTGACATCGCAAGCCGTAACATCAGTGCACTGAGCCCAGAATTTTCCGAGCTAGAGGTATAGGTGGCAAGCTTTACAATGCCACGGACATAAAAAGGGTGCATTAAGATTGAAAGCTTCCGATGGGTTGAAAAGATTCTTCGAATCAGCCCCCATGAGTGCCCAATTAAACCAAGTTAGGTTAGGTCAGGTTGGGCGAAGTAGCGCTGATAGACTCAGGGTGCTTTGTGATACCGCATAGCCAGGTACTCAGACAATGTATGTGCTGAATGTCTCAGCCATCTCGTTGAGAGATCGTTGGCATTGAGCAACCAAGGGCGTCCACGAAAGCATTGAAAGAATCAGAAGGAGAAAAGAAGGACCTGTTTATGCTTGGGAAGAACAATTGCCGGAAATTTGCAAAGAAGACCTAAAATTGGAGATTTTTTTTTTTTGGCATCAGCCCAAACCGTCAAATGTAGCGTGTATGTCTATATATGTACATACATACATGCTACCATGAAACACAGCGCGGAAACATGAATAATTATAATAACAGGTATGCAGATAAAAGCAGATGAAATGCAGAGAAATATCTTGAAGGCATTTTTAAAATCCACTATAAAGTTCTACCAAACTGCAGGCGAGCACAGAAACATACACATACATACACACGTATACGCATTAGACTGGGTCGCGAAAAAATTTTAAATACCACACAAGTATTACGAAATATTTGAAGTTGCAGATAAGATTTGCAATGCGCGCATTCGCAGTACCGCCTAAAATTTTAAAATGTATTGATTCCTGGTAATTTTTTTAGAAAAAATTTATACATATATGAAAAATTGTTGAAGAAAAAAAATTTTTTAATATTTCTTTTCATAGAGAATTTTGATGTATGTGAAAAATTTTTTAAGAAAAAATTTTTTTTTAAATATTTATTTTCATAGAGAATTTAAATGTGTGTATGTGTGAATCCCGTCCATATTGGTATGGAACGCCCCATATATTATTAAAAATTGCAATACACTGCAGAATCGATCAATGTTTTCGACATTTGTCAGTCAACTGAATATTTATATGATTACGGGTCATATAAGCTCAAAAAAGTCTTAATTCCACCGAACGTTAACTTAAATCCTTTACATTTATTTTAAAAATGTGTTACCTTTTCATGATTTATTATTAACCAAAGTGCATACATGCACGATTTTTTTTCTTCATTCTCTTTTTTGTTTGAGTTCTCGCTTGTCCAAATGCGCATTCCATCTTTTATGGTATTGGCATTGTGAATGCCACGACTCTGTC
Organism: Rhagoletis pomonella; assembly: GCF_013731165.1. Taxonomy (NCBI): domain Eukaryota; kingdom Metazoa; phylum Arthropoda; class Insecta; order Diptera; family Tephritidae; genus Rhagoletis; species Rhagoletis pomonella. The sequence continues at coordinate 25,962,853 of NW_023458565.1, forward strand.
AATCGCGTGGCAAATACAAATATGCTTGCGGCAAAAGATATGCAGTGAGATACAGATGTGATAAATGCATGCATTTTATGTGAAATTTGATTAAAGCAGATCGCAGTTGGTGGTATGTTTGAAAAAATAAAATAAAAATAAAGCGGCAACTTTGCACATTTGGCTATACATCTGTGTATTTCTTTGTAGTGGCATTGGTTTCTGTGGTTAATTTGCAACGCCGCACGCAATGCATTAATTGAATTAAGGGACCAATGGATGCAGATCAAAAATAAGGAATATATGTATGATAAATTCATATTATTAACTGATGCACATGGAGGGTGAAGTGGAGTCGCTTTTAAGAAAGGCGGAAAACCTTAGAGATGAGTTATACTCTGCTGGAGATCAAAAACTGCAAGGCAGCAAATTTCTTCGCTATTGGCTGTATTTATAATAACGTGGAGAAATTAATATTTGGTTGCTCTGCGAATGGGTATTCAAGTAATTAGAAGTATTTAAATTTTAGTAGCAAACACAATCGAGACATCAAAAAGGGTCGGTTTAACATGTGCGGGGGTTCAAGGGCCGAAGGAAGTGTGGGTGCCCTATAGGGATTACCTATACCATGTATCCGAGGTTCAGCTTTACGAAGAGGTTCAAAAGCTGAGCTGGAAAGGCATATCCGAGACATATGCCATAAACCAAAACTACATAACCAGGTATACTGACGGCTCATTGACTGAAACATACATATGTATGTTCATTTTCCAGGCTGAAACATACGCAATAGAAAGATGCGCGGACTTTACTTTGACTGACAGCCAAGCGGCAATCAAGGCCCTCAGATATCTTCAGGTAACATCTAAAATGGTGATGGTGTGCCTTTTATTAAGCTGAATACTCTTGGTCTGACCAAACGAATGTGGGTTCTCCTGGACTCCGGCCCATATTGGTATTAAAAGAAGCGAGATTGCCGATAAACTTACGTAAACGGAGCTTAAAACCCATTCATCGGCCCAGAAGGGCTTCTGTGGCATAGGGAAAAAGGTTAGAGGAAGGAGCTCAAATAAATCGCTACTGGGATAATCTAGAGGAGTCCAAGGCACTTACAGTGGCAATGGCCGACAGAGCAAAGCTCTCGAGTGCTAGTCGAGAGATACAAGGTTCGAGTCCCAGGGCATGACATTTTTTTTTAATATTTATTTTTTTATTTTTTATTTATTTTGTCAATTGCAATTTTTTAAATTGTATAAAAAAATTTCTATTTTATTTAAGTATTTAGGCTTTTCCATATATGAAATTAATTCTACAATTGGTAATTTAAATTTAAATTGAAATAGTTGATTTACCTTAAATACTCTAACCACCTCCAACCGGAGTCGAACCTGCGATCTCAGAACCAGAAGCAGTAATCTTCACGCGACGCCACAGCCGGCATTTGCCAGGAAAGCAATTAACTGTGTCTTAACAGCACTGACAAATTTCAAAATTATTTAAGGAAATTATTACTATTAGTGAAGAAATTATTACTTATAGTGGGGAAACTATCAGTCATACGATGAATTTCGTCAATGGGGTGCGAATCGGGCTGTAAGTGTGGTGGAATTGTTAGTGAATTATAGGAATTATCACTGCAATTATATTGCAGTTCTGTAGCCCATTAAATTTTACCATAATAAAGTGCAAGTTTCAATTGGCTACAAAATACCGTTAATTTTTAAGATTTTTTTGCTGACGGTGTCACGAATTTTTTCCCATACAAAGTGTGCTTGACAATTTTTTTATATGGAAGAGAATGCCTAGCATGGTCAACAAAACAAATTGTCAAAAATCAACGTTATTTTTTCTACAAAACTGCATACCAGAAATTTTTCTAAAAATTCTGAATAAAAAAATTAAAAATTTGGTGAAACTTTGTCGAATTTTTATAACTTTTGTATAAAGTTTGAAAAGAGGATTTATATGGTGTTTGTTTTATAGCTAGCCAGGCTTTTATAAAAAAAATATTAAACATAAAATAAACCATGTAAATATAGCCAAAACTCTTCAAAGTAAGGCGAGTCTATTCTAATGACCGCCAGTGTATAAATCTTCTAATTGAGTATAACCTTACTATCATCAAGTAGCCCGCCAAATTGTCAACTGCTTCAAAACTAGACATGAAATCCAGCCAAGCTGCCAGCTTTATTAGCATTCTTGATGAGGTAGTTAACATCTAAATGATTATTTTGGCGCCTTTATGGGATTATTCTTGTTTCTAATTAGATATAAATTTATACGGCTTTTTTATTGCTTGGCCTTTATCAAAAACATGCACCAATTTCTGAGCTTAATTAAATTATAAAAAAGAACGCTAAAAACTTTATAAAACTTAAAAAATCCAAATTTTTTTTTATTTGATTGAGCAACATGCTCTCATTATAGTAGCTTTCGACTTCTTCCAAATACAGATATTTAGTAACATATAATTGCATTAGAAGATATACATTTTACCGATTAATCAATAAATAGGCGGCGTCAACAAGCCATTTAACTTCATTAAATGCCACAGTGATAATTGTCGTTGCAATTAGTTTTGTAAAAATTAGCAACAAATAAATGTTTGAGCAACAACAATAAAACTAAACACTATGCACACAAGCCATTTATCAAAGCGAGATCTATTAAAATCAAACGCAATCGACAACCACTAATTCAATTTGGAATTGCCATTGAATGGACTCCATTGACAGAGCAACTGAAAACCGCAAACACCGTCAATGATATACGAGTAGCTAAGTTATATGGGCGAGCAACATTTCCAATTACTATACATACATGCTCTTTGATAAAAATACAAATAAACCTGTTTTTCGTAGTTGACATTTGAATAGAAATTTGTTCGGAAAATTTTTAATTGAATAAACGCGAAAAATGTAGACTAGCTGAAATCTAATATCTAGGCGAATAACATTTGCGCTTGGTATTATTTAGTCAAAATAGTTTTTTGTGATACAAAAATTAGGGAATTTAGTTTGTAAGATCATATTTATATTAATTTATATATCGTATATATATACATATGTATGTATATTAGGGTGGTCATTAAAAAATCAAATGAACGATTTTTTTCAGCCTCACTGCCTCAATCGGTAATACCACGGTCACAGATATCACATATAAATTTTGGTCCCGATTGGAATCGGTTAAGACGCGCGGAGTGGGATGTCCTAATTTTGACAGACCTCATGATGTCACTGGAGGTATTTTTATTCTATAAATTCTTGAGACAACCTTCAACATACTTAGTGTATATATATATGTTTACTTCCCTTAGTATATTTGTTATCAAAGATCTGTACCGTAACTCGCCAACCATGGTATCGCCGTCAACAGCCAATACACAAAATTTTGCATTGTAGCTCAATAAATTCAATACAATTAAATTTCCAGGAAAAAAAAAAGAAAATAATGAAAAGTTGATGGGAAAACTGGTTGCAATAAAAAATATTACCTTAATTTTTATTTACAGTTTATTTAAATTTTCTCTTTTATTTACACTCACTATTTGCACAGCGTAACGCCTCATACCACTCATACGCATACGTGGCAGCAGCGTAGCATTTTAACTCCCCCAATCAGAGCGGTTGAAGCCGAAAGTGAGCAACTATCAGGCGACGACAATCGCCGCGCACCCCAACGCGCTTATCCAGGCAACGATAACTACATGGCTCTTGTAAAAAAAACCGCCGGCATGCTTGTTACCACGGATAAGCGCGATTTACCTGCAACGCAGTCTTTGATATCACAATGTGAGAGTGCCTGCTGGTTTTCAGAAGCCAAATGAAGTCAGCCTCTTTGAATTTTGACTGATGGCGCAGTCGAGTATTTACATACATACGTAAGTACATGTGTATGTTTATGTCCCACTCCGCGACGAATTTGTCGCGTAAATGAAAATGCAAATGTGGTGCTCCTGCGTGCTCCACTGACACTTCAACTTGCTTGTATTAATGTTGTGTGTGTGTGGCGGGAGTGGGCCTTATAGCCTCAGGTGTTGATAGCAATTTGGGCTTTACCAGCAACGCCTACTATGACATACAAACATACATACATACATATTACAAGAGTGCGTTGATCGTGCTTCCTCACATATTTTATACACTCTCATATGCATATGTATATATGTATGTGTTTATATATGTATGTAGGTGTGTGCAACGCAATAGGTTTGTGTGTCACTCGGTCGTTTTCTAGTCTATTGACTTGCTCCCCCAGTTTTGTGCCATATACGTATGTATGTAGTACAACTCCGCCGGCTCCCTGATTTCTTATTTCCACCTTTGCGTGTTTGTTATGCTTAGGCTGGCTGGCTGGCGTTGCTTCCCTTTGCCGTGAGTCTTTTGGCACGTGCTACATTAGCGGCAGTCTTTGTGTATATCTTCATTGTAAAGCAGCCAGCAGGCCTTCCTTTAGCTCATCTGCGGTTAATGTTCATCGCATATCTCATGAATAATAATAAAGTAAAATTGCTTTACAAGCATGTAAGCGTCTTTAAATTTACTACGTTTGCTACATACTCGCACATCGAAGACTTTAACGTTTCTCCAGTGTAGCATGCGTCTCCTCAGCTCTGAAGGGAACCGATATTGTTTTTAATATTTTTGCATTGCTTCGGTGTTTGACATGCGACACTTCGATGTGACACTTGCCATTCGAATAAACATTGTTAACTTTTGAGCCATTTTTATGATGGTCTTTCGAACTTAGCAACTTTTTTTGTATTTAAGTGATTTTAAATTGTGCGAAAAGAGTCTGCAAGGGCTTAAAAATCCTTTTCAATAAATAACTTCTTACTCTGTATATACCATTTTAAACTAAACAAATAATTTGGAGTCGGTTATGTTGGTAGGTGTCTCGTTTTATCTTGGCGAATCCTAGTATAACCCCTAATAGATTACGCGCTTAACTGCCTAATCTCATTAGGAAGTGGTCTCCTTATACTATTTCGAAGTACTTTCTCCGCATTGTGGGGCTCTCGTATTGGAACAGTTGGTCTCTTCCCCATCTCCAAAACTTCAACAGAAATCGTTTTGCGGTACTTTATGCCTGACGGCCATGTGATCAATGACTAGCGCACAGTTAGTATACCAGCGAAAAGAGCGTATGGTTATAAGAACTTTAACAGACTTCGAGTTTTGCGTTCACCGAGCAAAGGCCAGAATGAGTGCGGTATAGTCCATGTGGGCAACTCATGGAAACCAGAATCGTAAAGGAAGATGTGTGATTTGAACGCTATTCCATAAAACTTCTTAAGATCCTTTTCTACAGCTCACATGGAGTGAGAGTTTCGCTGGATCTTGGTCAATTATGTCCACCAGCTTGGCTGTCTGCAAATATTTACTAGCGCATCCTGGAATAACCCGAAGGAATTCGGAAAGTCGGGATCTGGACAAGGTTCAGAACGATATGTATTAAATTCCCAGTCAATTCTGTCTGGAAAGTCTATTAGTTATACGGCATAAGTCTTATGCGATGCATTTCAAGTAGGTAAAAGTACCAGAAATGTCTCTTAGGCTGGGGTTTCGCTAAGAGCGTATTTTATTCGATACACCCTTTCTTGGTTAGTTAGTTACATGGGCGTAGACAGGCAGGGGCTAGCTAGTACCTCTAAATTTCATTCTGGCTACGTCGATGGTCTCTTAAAGAGACCCAGTGTGGCCAAGATACCTTTGGCTTCCCTAAGGAATCCTAAAACGGTCTTGGTAGACGAATCCTTTATAACAAAGGGTTCGACCATTGAAGCTTTAAAGTGGATCAAATTAGAATCGCAAGTGGTTGTGACCAGTCAGATATCCAGAACGTAGCCTGATGTCATTTCTAATTTCCAAAATAATATCGTTTCTGTTCAAAACGTAGCCGAAGAGCCTGGCCTGTCTAAGGCTTGGTGCTTCTTATAATCAGCACAATAGCGATGCAGAGATATCTAGCAGCAAAAAAGCAGGTGTGCCTGGATGCCAGATTTTTACTGTTAAAGTGATTTTTAAGCAAAAAAAACACAACCGGCTTCGATACAATGATCGGAACTAAACCAAATTAGTATGAAACCAAACTTGAGATGCCAGCTTTCCAATAAAATAATTATCGAAAACGGTTCGCGTGGTCCAAAGGTACCCGCTAATAAATATAAAAAATATATTCCTATAATTTGATAACCAATTCCTTTTTTTTTGAAGATGATTGAAAGGTGAATGCCCAATCCAGAAGGCAGCCATCGTAAGTTCTGTATAATACATATAGCGCTTGTTCAATATTATTTCATGAATCCTTTTGTAAAATTTTCAGTTCAGCCGATTCTGAGTTTGCTCGCCGAAACACTAAACGATAAATGAGCGAAAATATTTACGACACAACTTTCTTTTCAGAAATGGGTTTTTTACGGTTACTCAATATTATTTGCATATCAACAGAAATTACTTACTGATATTTGTTCACCAAAACAAGTTTCATTTTTCTCTCCTAGACGAAGTGTTAGAACTTCTATTATTCAAACAATAACATTAACAAAGCCATTGTATGACTATTGGACTTGTTTCCTGCAAACACTGACATGTTTGTCGTTCCACTTTCAACTTTTGTGTTTGTATTTGAATACGAGTAATAGTCGCAATGTAGTTGTTCCAGGTTACATACATATGTATGTAAGTATATCACCACTAAACAACGGTGAAAAAGTCTACATTTTTGATTTGCTAGTGAACAACAAATTAACAACTATCTACATAATAAAATGCTTTTACACAATAGAAAGGACACACAACTAACAAATTTGTACACTAGTATAGACGTATGTTCGTTGATGCCATGCGGGAAATGTAACTAACTATAAGTTAACTTGAAGTTGATTAGGAAGGAACTAAAGCTCACTATTATCTGTATATTTCCTTTGAAAAAAGCTAACTATCTTTCTATGGCGATGGCCGCGAAATAGTCAAGGCTGGTAACCTCTGCATTAGCTGTCAACTAACTTGTAACTAACTACTTCTGGACATAAAATATTAATATGAAAAACAAAATATATGTGTTTTCATATTCTGCTGTAGGTGGTCCCATATTCGAACTCCGTCAGCCACAACTTTAAAATGATAATAAAAAAATTTCAATCTTTCTTTTATTTGTCCCCAACTCGAAAAAGTATTTGTGAAGTGCAGAAAGAAAGTGTATTCAAAGTAGAATTTCTATGAGGATATTTCAATAGATATTTATTTAACCGTGCGTTGTGTGAAAGTTTTTTATCCCTTTGTTGCGTGAAATGGCCTGACTAGGCCACCTACGAGGAAAACGCTATTTAGACGTGTTTAGGGTAGAGGAAAATTATGAAATTGTGTTTATAAACATTTTTAAATGTAGTATAAATCAAAAATTGGTGTATAGATAAGAGAACAGATAAAAAGTAATTGATTCGTCTTAAAAAAAAAATGTTTCCCAAATTCTTGCTTTTTTTAATTTTATTACTAATTACTGTGAAAAATTCATAAATAATAAAATTTAAAATATAAAAATTGTTTATGTAGTTGATAGTCCTAAGCGGCTAGACAAACGGTGCAAGTGTAGGTTTTGGTTTTCCCACCGTGGATGTCTTGTCAATGGAACGTGTTGCTCATTTTCTCCATACATAAATTAATTGTCGAACACATTTTGTATGGAAGAGCCTGCGTAAAAAAAAAAATCGCCAAAAAGCAACGCGATTTTCTAGCTACTTCAGACTTGCACTTTGTTATACCAAAATTAAATGGGCTATAAAACTGCATACTTAGAATTTTTCTAAAAATCTGTATAGAAAGTTGCAAACTAGTGGTAACAGTGGTGGCCTGCGTGGGCGTAGGCCATTTACCATTGCATAAATATGAAGTTTTTTTTGTAAAACCGATTTTTTTCCTCATCCGTTCGCCGGCAATGGTTGTAGAATTTACAGACTATTTAGTACGTCGACGGGTATGGTACATTGTCGCCGATTCTAAAAGACATAACGTAGAAGGAAGATATACACCTTTGAAAATCGAAATTGCCTGCGTAGGCCACATCACACAACGGAGGGTTAAAGAAAACAATCTCCCGATAACGTTTGCATTACTTTTCAACTAGTTTCAAGTTAGCTTTTTGTAGCTAACTACAAGTTATATATTTTATAGAAATCCCACAAAAAATCTAACTAGAAGTTTGTTACTTTTTATCAATTTATAATTATTTTCTACAGGGTAGGAATGGATTGCCTGTGGAAAAAAGTGGGATTCACGCTGCTTTCATTTCGGTGTAGATAAGTCTTCCTTTTATTTTTTGTTGATATTGTTTGATTATGAAATCCTCCAATTGTCTAGTTCGCCCTTAGATGAAGAAGTCTTTTAGCCGTCTAATCACGGAGATAAGCCACTATAACGCAAAACGACATCACGGGGCTTTTTTTGTCATAACTAATAGAAACAACCCGCGATTAACACAGCACTCAGGCAAAACAATTTTGGCGTTTCTTTTAAGCAGAGTCTATATTTAGCTCCCAAGGGGCTCATACCTAGACATTCCGACTAGATTTGGCCTTTTATGTTTCAGTTTAGCCGAACAAATTCCTAGACAGGGCATTTAATTTTTTTCTTAGCATTTCCCTAATTTTTTTTAACTTTCTCTAGCTAAGCCGAATAGTGTTAGAATATCAAATGCGATTTTAATTATAACATAGATGACGTGATTTCGAAAATCAGCAAGATCTCATTTAAATAACCTTTTCAAAACATTTACACACTTTCGTGCACTCAGGAGTTTAAAACAGTCCAATATGCGATGATGTAGAAGAAAGAAATTTCACATGTTTCTTTAAAGTGCATCAATTAAAATTTTCCAGTTTGTCAGAAAATACAAAGAAACATTTCTGAAGTTTCTACTTTATCCGATCACTACATGCCCAGGGTTGGACCAATGAACTCTTTCGCCACTCACATCACCTTTATGAATGGGTAGATGGAAGGCAGGATTTGGAGGGAAGAACCAACGAACTTCAACACAGATGGGTCGGAGCTTTTACAGAACAGTCGGCTTTCCATCATTTCAGAATTTAGTCAAGGAAGCAGTCTACTCAACTATTCGATGTTGCCATGGGAGGTGAAATCCTTACCGGAATTATATCGGTACCAGAAGTGAATGATGTTGCAACGAATTTTGTTGCGTATGATTTGTCCAGAAAAGCCAACGTCTATTGTGTTTTACCAAGAAAAGAGTCAATGAGTCAAATATTGTTTTAACTTTTTCTAGCTTTGTTTTCTTGCGCATTTAGCCTTTTCTACGGAAAAGTTCTGCCCACACTGGTGCTGACGTCCCATTCTCTTCTAATCAGGAAGGTAAGTGCCCAGCAAATTATCTACTTATCAAACTTAGAAGGACAATCACCGTTTGCTGTGCGAAAATTTGCTCTACAACATCTGGGGCTGCTTTGAACTTTCTGCTGCAGGGAGGACCTTAGGCCTGCTTGCAGTTGTCTGCAGTCCCATCAGCTCAATGAAAGCTAGACCTTCTGAGATTAAAGACAACATGAGTTCTGCCTTTTCTCTTCAGTGCCTCGTTGGCGAAATATTCGGCCAGTTTCTGGCGATGGCTTCGATGGTCGGAGGTGGAATTGTTATAACTTGTTGCGTGCCAACGAATATCTGATATGAGGCCTGTCTATCCAAATAGTCAGTTGTCTCATTACATGGCGGCTTGGTGTACAGATGCTACAGTTTGCTGCCCTGGGCTCAGAACGGGGATTAAGTCAGCTCTTAGCCTCATGGAAAAAAACATTGTAGCCTTTCTTCAGGAAATGCAATGGTGATGTACTATTCTGCAGCAGAAAGTTCAGAGCAGCCCCAGATGTATTGCAAATTTTCGCACAGAAAAGGTGATTGTCCCTCAACTTGACTGAGAGTCTGCTCACTGCAGATGAATAAAGGTATAAATCGATAGGATTCCTCTAGATAAGGGACTACGCACCTTACCAAAAGCCTATTTATACTGCTGTAGCTAAAGATAGTCCTTTTGGGATAAGGGAAACAAGAGCAGTGAACTACCTGTTTATTCTATACATACCATGATGAACTGCTTCCTGATTGATAGATAAATAGATATGTAGATATTAAAATGAGGTTTGCACTGCGACATAGTGCTTCCTCTAAACCAAGATCCCTCAAAAATAGCAGTAACGCCTTCGAGGATTGGGAATGAATATAGCCAAGCTGTGCCCACATCGAGCCTAGACTTTTCTCACGTCTTCTGCAGATGGCTTCAAACTCGGCGAGAATATGTACTCACTACTACTATATGTCTCACTGGGCGAGTGGCAAAATCGACATAGATCATTTGCTCAAATACCCCGCATATACAGAAGCCCGCTTAGTCTGCAGTGCACTGTAAGAATACGTGTTAATATTGCGAGTTTCTCCTTTGGGAGGTAAATTAAGTGTTTTAATCTGTTAGTCCCGTTTTTGCGGTAGGGGGTTAAGTTAAATTCGGCATTTAACTTTAAATATTTGTACTGAAAACCTGTAGTTAACTGCCAAATTAGAGTTACCTCGTCACTGTAAAAACGGCCCTTAATGTTGTAACCTCCCAGTAGACTCTTTGACTGGCGCAGTCATACCTATCCACGCCAGTTTAGACCACTTCTTACGTTATTCTCTTCCCTGAGCTCCTCCTTGAAAGAAGTGATACCTACTCTCAGGAGCAGCTAACTGTGCCTTAGACGGTCCCAAGCCCGGTTTGAGAAAACAGGAGGGAAGACAGGGGGCTTTGGTATTTCCAGGGTACGGGCTTGACAACCCCGTCTACCCCAGTTAAAGGCTACCAGTCCTGAGTCGGTGGAGGTTCAACTGGAAGAAGTCTACGGCTTTCGAGAGTCATACCAAAGACTTTAAAAATGGTGCCACGGGGAACAGATGCCCCCGGAGTGTTTTCGTCGGCGAGACGAGCAAAACTGGTGACACAAACAAGGCTTGCAAGGCAGGCAAGGCAAACACTGGCATGGCTTACACGACTAGAAAATGGAGAAAATGGTGAAAATGGAGATAATGGAGAAAAAGTGTGTGGAGGAAAAGTGTGGTGGAAACCGCTGGAAATGGTGAAAAAGTTGTGCGCAAGTTGAGCAATTCGATCCGTTGCGAAAGCTGAGCCGTGTCACCGCTCCTGGATGTGGAGGGTGCCCACGAGCGAGGCGAGTAGGACGTGTGAGATGAGCAAGACGGAGCAAGATGGTGAATGTGTGTCGAGCAACTCGATCGGTCGAAAGTTGAGCAAGTGGTGTCACCGCTCCTGGATGTGGAGGGTGCCCACGAGCGAGGCGATTAGACTTGTGAGACGAGCAAGACGGAGTATGAATGTGGAGTGAAGTAGTCGTGTAAGTCGTTCTAGTGTGAGCTGAGTCAGTTAAGTGGGTCAGGGTGAGTTGAGCCAGTCCAGCAAATCTCGCCGGCGAGCATTACTCCGGTCTGTTCATGGGTACGGCCCCTTTGGGGAGTATCGTGGTGGCTGTGGTTTAATACCTAAATGCGGGTAGAACCAGCAATGGTTCAATGTGGAGTTGCATTGCAACCGGATGTCGTGATCCACAGATCGTCAGAGGTTTAGGTAGGCCTCGGCCCTACCAAGGTGGTAAGTGTGTCCACCACATACTGCCAATTGGTACTGAAGTGCTTGCAGTTCAGGGCAGTGATTAAAGCAAAAATTAATCCGTTGTGCCAAATGCGGGCACCGTGGTTAAAGCCGTTGGCAGGAAATCACGTAAAGCCTACATGAAATCTCAGGAGCAGCTCGGGGCCCATTGGAGTAATAGCTACTGCCTCTTTTGCGAGACATGTCTGGTACCCATTCTTACAGGATGTTGGTTTGACTACCAAGGGAGTTTCTCAATGCACTCAATGATCTAATTTCATACGAAAAGAGAGCCAGGCTATCACTTGGAATTATGAGCCTCTCATAACGGGTCCCTCTATGTGCCATTGACTCAGCACATAGATAGATGGCGTAAGCCTCCGGCTGAAAAAATGCTCGACTATTTCCCCATCTGGGCAGATATCCGAGTCCTGGGTTCGAGGATTCCTGCACCTACATATTTCTTCTGGAGTTTTCGAGCACTAACAGCAGATTACAAGCTGGGAGTAGTCCTTTGAATATAGAGACGCTCCAGGTTGCCTTTTTTCTGCCTCTCAAAACTTATGGCTCAGTCTATGTCATCTCTAGATAGTAAGATTTATTCTATCCAATAAAATTCCTGCAGTACCTACTAGTTTTGCTTTCATATTTGTGTTGCACGCCAGAACAAAGCTCTAAATAATACAGAAGTAATGTAAAAATGTTAGACAATAAAAGTAGGAAACTGGTAACAATGCCACGTCATAAAAACAACTGCCAACAATAACTGCTAAACTAACTGGTGGCAAGAACGTGTTATTCAGTTGCAGCAGCTTTCTAAGCTTAGTTAGGCGGTTGATTGTTTGTGTAAAAATAGTAATGGATAAAAGGAAAGTGTGGGAAAATAGCCAAAGATGGCTTAACAAAAAAAAAAAAAAAAAAAACAGCATCCAATAGAGTTGCTAATTTTACAGAATTGTGCTGCTGTTTTATGAGTAAAAAATGTAACTTTATAAAACTTTCAACATCTCACAATAAAAACACCCATATTTGCAATTCTCAAGTGTCTACTAAATGTTGCGCCAAAGCATTGAATGCCAAAATATTTACCTATATACATACATATGCGACTGCGTTGTCCAAGAGTCTAGTCAGTTGGGGAGTTGGCGAGTTTATTGCCGCCAAAAGTCTATGCAATGCATAGAATGGTTATTCTACACATACATACACACATATCTACATATTGCATGCATTTGCTCTTATCCGACATAATCCTGCATGAATAATGCCCGCATGGATACTTTTTAGTATCTAAGTATGTATGCTTATACATGTGTCTGAACGAGCACTAATGTCCGAGGATTTTTGCAAAAATGTATTTGACAATGTTGAAAGCTGATGGCGGTAAGTAAGGTGGTAGGTAGGTAATACGCAAGCACTTGATTACACAAGGTGATATTGACCCTGGTCATGAACATGTTGACGTGGCATAGACCTACTAAATCCTTTTTAATGCCTATTCACTGCCACAGTCGAGCGTAAAGTTGCAATTTTCCTTCCAATGTTGCAATCATAATGCACAGAGTTTCATATTTTTATTACAATTGTGCAACATAGTGTGGAATCTGCTGCAGACACTTACACCGAAATAAATTTGTATTTTCTCATAAATGCCTTAACATACTATGTGCGGTAGTAGACTGTTGCCTGTCTGCTGACTGGTCTAATGCCTGCTGTTAGCGGCTTAGTTTGTCTGCTGCATTGAGCCAGAAAATTTATTTTCACACTTATTGAACACTGAGTTGGGTAAAATTGTGAAATCGTTTGAATTTCGTCGGAAAATTCAGCAGAATTTAAAAATTAAATGATTTTTAATTTCCATGAAACTGAAATATGTTTGTTGGTCCTAATAATGAGCCCGGTATTTTTTTTTTGCTGGAAAAAATTTGGTCGACTATAAGTCGCTAAGCAGCTTTGTTTTTATATAAAAATCGATATCTGGATTTTTTTAATGCTCGTAACTTTTATAAAAATTAATGGATTTCAACCATTTTTTAAATTTTTTTATTGCATTTTTTTAATATTGTCTCTTGGAACATACAAAAACAAAAGAAACGCACAAATCAAAACAAAATGTGAAAACATAAAAAAACTCTCCTGTATCCTGGGCGACAATATTAAAGTAAAACTTCCTTTGATACATTTTCAAGTTCGCTTCATATTGCAGAAATTTATCTTAAATTTAATATTAGCATTATCCTTAGACTCACTCCTCGTCTTCATATTCGGCTTTGTCTTCGTATTGGTATTCATCTCCGTCTTCACTTTCGTAAACGTATTCGTATTCGTCTTTGTCTTCGTTGTCATCTTTTTATTCGTCTTCGTGTTACTGTTGTTATTATTTTTCGTTTTCGCCTTCGTATTCATCCATGTATTCGTCTTCGCTTGATCTCCTTATTCGCATTTGTCTTCGTCTTCGTATTAACCTTTGCATATATCTTTGCAGTTTTCGTATTATACTTTGTATTTGTATTCGTGTTTGTATTCGCCCCCGTCATCGAATTCGTCTTGATATTCGTTTTGCTATTTTTATTCATCAAAATTTTTGTATTCGTATTCGTTTTTAATTTAATTTTCGTATTCATATTGGCTTTCTTATTGGTCCTTGTCGTCGTACGCATCTTCCTTCGCCTTCCTCTTCGTATTCGCGTTCGTATAAGTCTACATACTCTTGTTCTAAATAGGAGCGTTACACAAATTAAAAAAATTTTTGTAACTATTGAAAATTTTCAAAATATTTACATATGTAACCATGCACTGCTTTTAAAATGGATCCAATAATATACCCCAAAGTTAAAAAACCAAACAAAATCGCGTTGATTTTTGGCATTTTTTTAACAGAATTTGTTGCTGATTTTCTCCTTACAAAAACTAATTGTCGAACATATATACTTTGTATGGAAGAACCTGCGCGAAGAAAATTTCCAAAAATCAACGCGATTTTCTAGCAACTTCAAACTTGCATTTTGCAATAAAAAAAATTAAATTGAATGGGCTATAAAACTGCATACCTAGAATTATTCTAAAAATCTGAATAGGAAGCTGCAAATTAGTATGCAAATTGATTGAATTTCCTAAGTTTTGCACAAAGTTTAGAGATTTTATTTTAATGTGTTTTTTTTTTGGTGTAAAATGAAGTATATTTTGATAAAAAATTATCGAAAACAAATTAGTTTGTTTTTGTTATTTTTTTTTGCCTTACAACAATTA
>NW_023458565.1:25977832-26031030 GCF_013731165.1 Rhagoletis pomonella
CTGCAAATTAGTATGCAAATTGATTGAATTTCCTAAGTTTTGCACAAAGTTTAGAGATTTTATTTTAATGTGTTTTTTTTTTTGGTGTAAAATGAAGTATATTTTGATAAAAAATTATCGAAAACAAATTAGTTTGTTTTTGTTATTTTTTTTTGCCTTACAACAATTATATTCAACAATTTTTATTGAGCTCGAGGCCGTTTTTTAATGAAAATTTATTGTGGAAAAGCAACAATAAAAAAAAAATAACGAATGTTGTTATGTTTCCAGATAATGACGACTGTCCAGAGACCATGAAACTGATTAAGTAAAATTTTCAATATTATTATATTTTATTATCTATCATTACTGATATTTTTTAGAAACTTCCTGATTTGGGGGAAAAAATATTTGTTACTTTCATTGCGAATAACCAATTTTTAAAGCTTCGATATTTATTAAGAAGAAAACATTAACAATAAATTGTTAATTTTGTTTTTTATGCATGAAAAAATCGAGGACACCACTCCGCTTTTTAAAAAATTGGTAAACGGTACCAAAAATTCGGATTTTTTGAAATTGGTAACCGATACAAAAAGAGAGATTTCATTTTTGAAATAACCATAATAAAAAAATGGTCGTGACCACTCTGCTTTTCTTAAATATGGTAACCGGTACTAAAAACCGAATTTTCCGAAATTGGTAACCGTAAAAAGACGAGTTTATTTTTGAATAAGCCGTGAAGCAATCCTTGTAGGAGTAAAGTTGCAATAAATGAACTTGCAGCGGCGATGCGGCGGTAATTGTCAATAGTTTTTAATTAATTAAAAATATTTTCTGTCAAATTGAGTGGTGGAACATTCACTTATTTTGATTAAAATATTTTCCTGAACAGCAAGGTACTTTTTTATCCGATGCGATTTTTTTTTTTAGATACACCTAACAATGGAGCCAGATTGACTGACTGTACTACTCATAAATGTTGAAACTAAGTTGGATCCGTATTGTAAGTGAAGAAAAAATATCGGCCTTAAAACGTCAGTATTACATTTGTCACAGTATCGATACCAAAAGATATTTATGTATATGTGATTGTGTTATTTCGTTTATATGGATTTATATTAAAAAGAAGCAACACTCTTATAATATTACTGCATACATACATTGTGGGTGTAATCCAATCGGATTCAATTAAAAGTAGCGCAGTTGAAACATAATAAATAAAATATAAACCACTTGCCTACGTATGTATATACAAATACATATGTACATTAGGGCGGATCAATTTGTGTGGGAGATTTTTTCGACTATGCGCGTAGAGCACAGAAGGATGCTATGTGTAATTCTAAGAAAATTTGCCGAAGAAACCATGGATCCAAAATCAATTTTGAGTTTGCCAAATTGCGAAAATAAATTTAGAAAAGCTCAAATTTTCTATAAAAACATGCTAAGAAGGGTTGAGGAATCCATTTCCATTTCTGCACTTATATTTTACTTAAAACTTCTACCAGTGGGCGCAATAGTTAAAATTTTAACTTTTTCTTCGAAACTTATTTTGGCAGTTTGGCAAACTCCGAATTGATTTTAGACCCATGGTTTCCTCGCCAATTTTGCATAGAATTGCACGTAGAATCCTCCTATGCTATACGCGCATAGTAAAAAAAAAATAATTACCCGCCCTAATGCGAACACAAACAATTGTATATACGGTTGAATTTACTTACATTAAGCTGAATGTATGAAAATTAAAAAAATCCCATAACAATACAAACAAACAGTTTAAAACTCAGATTTTATTAAAAGGATATGGTTTTCGGTAGAAATGCAATTCTTACCTACCACAAAAAAGTAAGTAAGTACATATGTACTCACAAACTTATGCGCATATTTAACTGAAGATATGTATCTCTCTGTGCCAAGCGAATGATAGCCAACGGCATGTGACGCGCCATGCAAGTGGCTCAATGATGCGAAATTCGTCCGCGAGGAGGCAAAATGCGTCTGCGTAATGGCAGTGGCAGAAAAAAAAGTGAGCTGTAAAGCGAAATGTTCGTTACAGACAGAATGCATTGCAATGCATTGCATTACATAGGAATTCAACGAGCAGCGTGCAATGAAAATCCAATTTCCAATGGCCATTTATGGCATTTGTGCATTGATTGAACTGGGCTGTTCTTCTGCCAATGACTTTGACAAGGCAACCTTTCAGCGTACATACAAATGTATGTATGTAGTGTGGTGCCATCATGCTCATTGCTTTTATTATTCGTTTTGAAAAAGCGTTAAAGCCGTTAATGTGTAGCGCTTATAATAGCAATGACGCCAACAATGCATTGTGGCATGCATTTATATGTATGCAAGCGTACACATACATATATAGCACGTGTATCCGCAAGGCAGACCCGGAAAGCAGACAAAGTGCAGGCGTACACACGCCGTTGCAACGGACACTCGCAGACAATGCAAAGGAATAAAACCTAGGCAACCTGAAATCGGATCAACAATAACCAGTCAGCAGTAGCAATAATAGCCAAACACGATTGCATTGAGGTGTTGAGAGGGGTGTAGTGAGGTGAGTGGCAGATTATAAAGGAATAAAAATAACAATAACACAAACAAACTATGTACGCACGCAAACAACAACAGCTCCAATAGCGGTAAGAGAATCATGTTATCATTGTTCCCGATATCGTTCATCTCCATGGCTTGCTATGTTGCCGGAAAAGCCGCCATTTAACAACAAATGCGGCAGCTACAACAACAATGCAATAATGTCATACTCCAGTCGCACCATTACGCAAACAAACGGAGCAAAAAAAAAACAAAAAACAAAGCCGACTTCCCCACAAACAAAATGAGCTGCAGCAGCAGCAGTAACTCGTCGTCGGGCGAAACAAAAGCGCAAATCTAGTCGTGTAAAATGTTGCAAAATGAAGAAAAAATATGCGCGCTGACAACTGCAAAGCATTCACGCAACAAAATTATGCCGCAACAATAACAGCAATAGCTATGGCAGCGTTTTTTTTTTGTACGCAATGAGACAACGAAGACCTTAAGGCTGAGATGCTTGCTGCTTGATACACGTAGGTACTTATCCTTTTGAGGGTAAAATAACAGGATGAGGAGGCTAGTCGATAAACAGTGATGCGATTTATTGCATGGTGTAGAAAAATTTTGAATGAAACTTTACAACGATTTTTCACTCGAGACTGTTTTAATTTCAGCCGGAAATATAACTCAACTTTAGCTATATATTTTCTAAGGCAAAAAAAGGTCGAAAATTTGTACTATTTCGGGATGTTTCAGAATTTTTTTGAAAATTTTTTTAGTTTTTCGGAACCATTAATTTCTTGTGGTTTTTTGTTTGGGACTTTTAAGAACTTTCGGACTATTTTTTTTTTAACTTTCAATTTGAGCCAGAAATATTGCTTACTTTTTGAGTAGTACAGATTTTTTTAAGGAATTATTATTTTCTGTACCATTCAGGAATTTTTTGGGATTTTCAACTTTTAACTTTTAGTTAATTTTCGTGACTTTCATTTTGGTATTTTCGTAACATTTCGTAATTTTTTGGAACCGTTCGGCACTTTTCGAGGATTTTAAAGTCAAGAGTATATTTTACAATTTTTATTGTAATGTTTTTCCGACATTTTTTTATAAAAGTCTATAAAAAAAATTGTCGGAAAAATATTACAATAAAAATTGTTGCATATATCCAGCCCTAACCGCCAAAATAACGTAAGCGACATGTTTTTTTTTTAAATTTTCTTCTTGATACAGAAGTATTCCTAGAACATCTAGTTGCATTTCTGCATCAAAAAGAAAAATGTGAAAAAAATGTCGCTTGCGTTATTTTGGCGGTTAGGGCTCGATATCGTAAAAAAAAACAGTCGTGCCAATACTTTTTGCCGGCAGTGTATGTATATTAAAATATTAAAATTAAACTTTTTGGGTCTTTTATTATCTGCAATAAATCTTAGCAAATAATGTGTGTAATTTAATTGTATTAAAAAAGTGTTTTAATACGACAATTTTTCAAAAGCAATCTCAATGTTTTTTCTTTTTTTTTTAATCTTACCAAAGAGGTGGATGAAACCCCAAAAAAGGTTTCTGCGTTTTAAGCGGCTTAAACCCAAACTGCGTATTGATCGAAAGAAAGCTTTCTGTGAATATAAGAGGTCATATAATTGCCAAATAAAGCAAAAAAAAAATTACCACACAAAGGAAAGATCTAAAGAGTTTAAAATGGAAAGTGGCCAGTAAGCTTGGCTTCTTAGAATTTTTTGTGCGTAAAATTAAGTAAGAAGCCGGGCTGAAGTCCGAGAAGAATGTACTAAAAGTTCTATATAGAAACGCTGTCAATAATGGACCGGCAAAATAGCTTCAACAAATTTTTGTTGAGCAATTCCTATGCGGCGTGTGGGACGACGAGACATACGTTTGATCGAAAAGCGTCCTTCAAACCCTTTTCCAAGGTTTAATTTCTCGCAGTTTTAGATTGCTAAATCTTCAGCCTGAAACACTGTGAGACATCTGCCCCACTCATGTAGAATGATTAAGAGGTCCTCTACCTACCTAAAAATGACCCCACTAGACGGCAGCATCTCATGGCTTTGATTTATACTTGAGTGAGACCCAAGGTCGATGTAATTTCTAACCAATATTAGTATGAGCTAAGACTCTTTGGGCCAATGCCATTGAGATAGATCCATAGGAAGTATTTTCAAAAGCGCCACGATATCCAAGATGGTACACAGAGAAATCCCCTCGGCCTCAAAGGCGCCTAACTAACCAGATACTGTAATGCCGAATCTGTTTATTTTCTTTTGACATAAGCAAATTGTGTGTTATGTTAAGGAGTGGAAGCGCTTAGTTTCCCCCTAGCATGGATGTCTAGGTTTGTATGATTTAGCTAAGTCAAGGAACCTTACGTTGTCCGATTTAGGAATAAATAACACGGATACCTTCCTGTGAACATGTGATATGTATTCCCAGCAGTGACTAGCGCGCTAAATAGATAGATCAGGGTATCGATGATGTCCTGAAGACTTCTTTGTAGTATAGCGGTAAAAATTCCATCACCACCGGCTGCTTTGAAGGGTTCGAAAGGCTTTTCCGCACACCGTACCTTGTCTCTAGCAAAAATTGAGCCAGGTCGGCTATGATTTCTCACTCTGCCACCTCTAATCCGGGGAGTTAGGAGCCGTCAGATTATGCACCATCGAACAAATTGGGGAATGCATTTGATTTACAGTCTCGCTGTTAGCATAAGAAGAATCATTTGAAAAAAACTGTTGAGCAGATCTGCGGCAATATCCACTTTGTTGATTGAGCATTTTTTCGCCGTTTTTCATTTCGAAAGGATACGATTTCGACATTTTCCGTTTCGGTAAAATATTATTTCGAGATTTTAAAAATTTTGACATTGACATTTTGAAGCAGTCACATGATTGCTGCAATGCCTACATATCAACTCAATTGGAAATTTAATTGACAAATGCCCAAAAAAAATCTAAATATTTGGACAAAGGCCAATTACGATTGGGATACCAGTTTACGCCAAATTTCTGACTGAGTCTAAACAAGTACATACTCATTCAGACTTATGTATGTGGCTTCTTTCGGAAAATTTAAAAATTTCTTTCCTTTCCAGTAGACTATTCTAGGTTACGTCAATAGATGTTTGCAATTGCCTGCGAATTTCCTTCGGTTTCAGGAACAGTCTCAACCAGCGTTAATACGAGACATGAAAGACAGAATCAATTATACAACACGAATCGATATCTAACAGCATAAATGAAGAGTAAAAGCAAACTACGCATCAGCTGTGGCAAACATTAATACGACGAACAGGTAGACAATAAAGTAAGAACCACACAACCACCAAATGCAAACAAAACGTGCAACACTCATAGTACATACCTACATACATACATGCATAGTGGATATGACCAACAACACCATGGTTTACACAACCGAAGCCACCGTGTATGGCAACACGTCGTAACAATGTGCACCGCTAAATGAAAATGTCCGGCTTCACAGTGCCCAGCTAAGAGCGATTGTATAGATAACGTAAATTTAGCTTTTGTCGCTGGGCTCATCGAGTCATTGTTGCTCATACGCTTAGCCAAACAACGCGTTACATACATACATATGTACTTATGTATACATAAACACTTATGTGCACACAAGCATACATATGTATGTAGAGCTACATGCACCCCCATGATGACCATTCATGCCTCATCTACTCTTCATTTCCAATTTCTAAGCATTTTTTGCCGCGCAAATCCACCGCCGATAACTGAAAATCTAATCAATGAAGTGCCTGCTTCCGATACACAAATACAACAAAAAAAAAAAAACAATTTAACGCTGACGCTTACTTCATTCAGCACGCAACGCGCTGTCGCTAACTGTGTCGTTAGCGCTTACGTCGTCGTTGAGCTTTAACGACTTGCGTTGGAGCTGAGCCAATCGACCGTAGACGCTGACGGTAGCGTCTGCGCTCTCAGCTGATTTTTGTTATTTGTGTTTTTTGCTTTTGTCTTTGCTCTTTGGAGATGCGTGCTTGCTTTTATTGCTACATTGTAATTTCACTCTCGACGATTACCAACTTTTACGCACAACAACTTGTATGAATGCACAAGCACATGGCCGGAGCAATGAAAGTAAAAAAAAGGCCAAAAAAGGCCCAAAAAAGGCCGCAAAAGGCTTATGAAAAAAATGTTCTACCTTATGTAAATCTACATACTTAGTTAGTAGTTATCTCGAAGATCGATCAATCAACGCCTCAAAATTTTATTTACTCACTATTTTTATTTTGCAATTGCATTCATAATTTGATTAAAATTGGTGGAGCATTAAAACTCGATTATTATTTTGGTAAATTCGACCAAAGAATATTTATGTATGTAAGTCAAAGAAACTATTTGGATAGCGTAGTCTAGAGAAAATTTATTTTGCCTTATCTGAAATCTTTAGGTTTCGATTCAAACACTGTTTAGAACATCCGAATCAGCAAATGAATGGATATTACCCGAATTTTATCGGTACACACGAACATCCAAACGGATATCTGCATATCTGCATATACGGATAGTGACAGCCCTACTTTGCAGCAAATTCCATGGGAAAAACTCCGCTCCACCTCGTTCAGTGCGAACGTCTTCAGCTTTGGCCCGTGAAAGTGTGTCCAGGAACCGAAGGCAGGAAAGTCTTCGACGACGTGCGATGCAAATCGATCACCCAGAAAAGCCCCACAGTGGGCGCCACAATGGACATTCATATTTACATTGACGCCACCAAACTTCTGTTTATGGGTTTTCTGAGGTCATAAGCTCTTACCAACCGCAGTGGATTGATGCCCTAAAAATCAATATAGCTCAGGCTACTGCTCAAATTCGGACGCATACACTATTATTCGTGACACATTAAAAGGCCGTGGTGAACATTCGAATGGGAGGGAGAGTTCAGTATTATAGCCATAAGTTTAGTTTTTCCTCGGATACCACAATAGACTCATTTCCATCACCAGATTAATCTCATTTTTCTTGATTTTTTGAAGAACATTTATCGGCACAAAAAGTCATAGCAGAGCCACGTAAAAGACTTTTGATTAGTTGCCTATTGTCTTGCGGCTTTAATAAGTGTTCCTGAGAGATATATTTCCGGATAGCCAAACTTTTTTAACCTTTCCAAAATAACAGTGTAACTTATGCTTAATCATACCAACCTTTGAAACTGTGACCATGTTCTTATCCGTGGTTAAACACTCTTGCGTGAGAGATCCCCGTTATCATCTTTGAAGATTTGTTTCTAGATACTGACAGGCCTGAGTAGATTCTCAACTATTTAACAGACATAAGTAATTACCTCCATCACCTGCGTCGAACTGTTGGCCCAGTTCCTATCTTCTGCATTAGGGTTGGATGAATTTTAATAAGCTCTGAATGCATCTTACCAACTTTGACGATACATTGCTATACATACTCGTATTATTTTTAATAGACCTGACAAGACGCTAAAAGAGAGGAAACAGTATCTACTAGTTTCCCTTTCTCCTCCTTTACAAAAGTTGAAGCTTCGAAAACAAAATATGCAATTGATGTATTTTTTTCTCAACCCGAACTTAGAGTGTGTCAATGTTTGCTCGTCTGGTGGAATATAAGATGAGATAATGACCACACCATAATTTACCTCATGTCAGCCTGTGAAGTCCAGTGAGCTTTACAAAGATCTTAGAAGTAGAGCTGGGAGTTCTTTTCGGATTTGTTTTTTGAAAACACCAGATAATCCTGGTATTCGAATATCTGATTTACCGTACATCTGGATAGAAAAATTAAAGGACATTACTGGATCTCCAAATAGCAAAATTAGCGAATATTAACCGGATATCCGGATGGCAAAAGTTGAATATCCGAAAGGATATCCGCATATACGAATAGGCCTAGACCGTATTAGAAGCTTATGCTATTTTTATTTACGTACACCTCAAGATCTCCATTTTCTTATGGAAAACCTACTCGTACAGCTGTTCATATTAAGCTATTTTTCTTGAACTGCCAGGCAGGCGGAACAATTATTTGTTATCACCTTCGAATAGATGGTACTGTCAGAAAAAATTATGTTCAAAACTTGGCAGAAGGTATTAATTTCTTTAATTAAAAAAAAACAGAGAACAATCTAGTAACGAGTGTAAAAGAAAATGTGGCAACTACCCACCCACCTAACCATTGAACCACCACTGGCTAAATGTAGCAGAGTTGTGACAGGCGCATAGCCCACAGAATGAACAAAACAAATGAGCGACTGCCACATCAACGCAATCCGAAACGCCGGCATATGGATGCGGGTGTAAAAATATACATATATAAATACATTAGGGCAGATCAATTTGTATGGGATTGTATTTTTTCGACTATGCGCGTATAGCAAAGGAGGATTCTACATATAATTCTAAGCAAATTTGTCGAAGAAACTATGGGTCTAAAATCAAATTGGAGTTTGTGAAATTGCGTTAATAGGTTTCTTAGCATTCTTTTGCTGTAGTGTCGTAAAGAAGTGCTTAATTTAAACTTTTTCTTAACACTTCCACCAGAGGGCGCAACAGTGAAAATTTTCGTATTTCTTTGAAACCTATTTTCGCAATTTGGCAAATAGAAAATTGATTTAAGACCCATGGGTTTCTTCGGCTAATTTGCTTAGAATTACACGTATAAACCTGCTATGCTATACGCGCATAGTAAAAAAAAAATCGACCCGCCCCAATATACATGCATACATAAGGATGTAGGTGTTTAAGTACGTATGTACATATATTCGTCGGTAAACGGAACATTGCCAGACAGATAGCGGGCCAAAAGAGGCGTCCATAGCGTAGTTTGAGCAGCAGGAGAGAGCTTTCATTGTTCAGCCAATTTGCGACTCATCGTCATCATCATCGTCATAGTTGTTGTTGTTTTCGTTTTCGTGCCGTTGTTAATGCCGCTTGGCTGACGACATTTGTCACATTGTTGTTGCTGTTGTTGTTGTTTAGCCAAAACGCCGGTCGAAGCTGATGCTGGTATATTCAGTTAACGTCATAAATAGTTATGGCAACGAATCAAGCAATGGCACTGCTTCCGAAGACGCGAACGACGGCGTCGGCGGCAATGCTTACCACAGTCTGCCACCGTTGACGTTGACGTTGATGTTGACGTTCATTATGCTGCAAGTGTGAGTTTTGCGAATTTGCGGATGCTGTTGCCATTATAGCTGTTGATGTTGCCAACACGTTGTAGTCGTCGTCGTCGTCGTCCGTGATACTTGGTCTATTGTTTACGTTGTGAACGTTGAATGCTTGGCAAATTACTGAAGGAATGCATGAATATTGAAATGAGGCAAGAACGTATAAACGAGCGAATTGTTGTCGTGATGTTCATAATCGTCGATAAAGCAATGTGAATGCAATGTGTTTGTCGCACAATACTCGTAAAAGTGTAGATTTGTTGGCTGTTGGTGGCAACTTCCGTCAGTTGACAGGAAGTAACGATAAGTAACATTAAGGGTGGAGAGGAATGGCACGGTAAGGGTGAGTAGTGAGTGAGCGTACACTGAGACAAAGGAGGGCTCGACAGGGCGATGTGAGAGCGATTGTGGCATGTGTACTCGTAACGTTGACGGAAATACTACGTAGCTTATATGGAAAGAGTGAGTTTTTTATTACCGTGGGCGAAGAGGAGACTATGAGTAAATGATGAAAGCATGTGGAAAGAAATGAAAAGATGAAATGAAACAAATTGAAATAAAATGAAACGAAATTAAATTAAATTAAACGAAACGAAATTAAATTAAATTAAATGGAACGAAACGAAATTAAATGAGACGAAACGAAATGAAGTGGCACGAGATGGTGGTTGGATGTTTTTGGTAATAAATTTTTTTCGTTAATTTGTAATAGAAATATTTTTTTAATATGTATGTGAAATATTTTTCGTAATAATTTTTTTTTTTTCAATTTTAATAGAAACATAGTTCATTCTGCATAAAATGGCAAACAATTTAATGATTCAAAGCTTTTACAAAATTTAGGACAAATTTTCACCAACATTTTCAACTTTTAAACAAAATTTTTAGACTTTGTTTGAGTATGCTGTTTTGTAGCTCACTCAATTTCCGTATTGATTTTTAAGAATTTTTTTACTGACGCTCATCGATATTTTTCCCCATACAAAAAAAAAACTATCACCCATCTGTTATATGGCGAAAATGAGCAACATCATCAGCAAAAAAATTCTCAAAAATCAACGGTAGATTATAGCCACTTAGAACTAGCACTTTATTATACTAAAATTGGGTGGGATACAAAACTGCATACCCAAAAAAATTCTAAAAAATTTTGTTCAAAAGTTGAAAATTTTGATGAAAATTTGTGGAATTTTCCTAAATTTTGTAAAAACTTTGAATCATTAATTTATATGCTATTTGATGCAGAATGAACTATATTTATATTAAAAATTAACGAAAAAATTTATTACGAAAAACATTGCAAATATTAAAAAAAAACACTGTACGGATACATATTCTGGTGAGTGTATAAGCTACGCTCTTGACAGTTATATATATATATACATACATACATACATATGTATACATGTATATATGTCGTATATCGGAAAGCTTGGTTATAGCGATACCGATGAATATGTAAATATATCGATAACGATAATATTTGATCTAAAATTAAGTCTTTAAATATATTTATAATGAAATTGGCAAATACATATATCGATAAAATGATCAGCAAATATATCGATGTATATTCAATATTTCGATTATCTTGTCAAATTGTATTTAAAATGAAAAATTTAAAAAGATATACACACATGGTTATAAGAAAAATAACCACTCGTGCTCATATACCCGTAGTTGCGTATGTAACGTATACGCCCCGTAGCACCATTCACTATCAACCAACACGTTTACTCGCACGCCTTTACTTAAAAGCCATATTGGTTAAAAGTAATTAAATATTGGCGTAGAAGATTTTTACACAGTTTTCCTTATGCACATATGTACTATATTTTTATAATACTTTCTTCATGTATATAACAGTTTTAGATCAAATTTCGAGTGCACTAATAAAAGTAGTAAAAATGGAATTTTAGTTTCTCAAATCATAGTAACCTTTTACTCAATGTGGATAATGTTTTTTCATTAGGTGGCACAACAGCTTTATTACACTACATTCGTTCGTTTTAGCAAGAAGAAAAATTTCAACGTTTAATTATAAGATTTTGAAGTAACTTAAATTAAAAAGAAAAAAATGCAAAACAGCTGCGACAGATATTCTGCATGATGCAATTTTTTTGTAATTTCCTGGTAAACTTTTGAAACAGATACGTCCATTGCCTCTTCTATGAACATTCTATTTGACAATTATGATTTTGTCGGGTGACAATGAAAAAAACATATTGATGATCATATTGATAGCTATACCTATGCACATGTTTATCGATAGTAATTTTGTTTCAATTAAATCTATAAAAAATTGATAATAAAAGCGATCATTATATCGATAACATTATATGCAAAAATATCGATATTATATCGACAACAAATCAATTTTTTTGCTTTTAAATTCTACGCGAATGTACAAGAATGTTATTTGAAAGTTTGAAGCTAGTCTCATAGTTTGAAGATCAAATGTGATTCCACTTCGATATTAGCATACCGATACCTACCCTGCAGGGAACCGCGGACTAGTGAATCAAATTTCTAGTTCCGTACTAGGTCTTTATCGCCAAAAAGGAACTAGTCCAATAGGAACTAGATACCCACCAGTCCAAAATCGGCGAAAAGTGGTACTTTTAAGAAACTAATTTTTTCCCCTACCAATCTATATCTAAAGTGACGAATTTAGAAATGGTTCGGAACTATAGAAAAAGGGATGCAGAACGAACTAGATCTTATTTGACGAATTTAGAAATGGTTCGGAACTATCGAATAAGGGATGCAGCGGGGGGCTTGTTTATTTTACATAGATATGTGTTCGGCGGCTTTTTCGTTCAAATACGCTTCTATTCTGTGCTTCGCAGATGCTATTTCCTAGTTTGGTAATACAAAACAAAGCTTTGTGTTAACATATTAACATCTTGGGGCCGTCTGGAATCTAACCAATAACAGCGAGCACCTCTGCAAAGTCGGCTACAGCCAAAGGTATGTAAACGTACATTTCGTACAATCATTCAAACAAATTTTATTTCAAATGGATAAAACGTTTCTTTGAAAATAATGAAAAATTGCACACGGAAGAACCGAAAAGATTGAAAAATCATGATACTTTTTTTTTCGTCTGTCGATTTTAGAACTGGTCCGGAACTATAGAATTTAGGACTAGTTCGGAACTATCAAAAAAGGGATGCAGCGGGGGGCAATTGACACTTCCTAGGACATCGCCATGTTAAATTCGCCAGTTGCTTGCATGCAAAAGAGATTTATCGCGAACCAGTACTGGGTCTAAATGTACTAGAAGCGCCCCAGTTCAGAACTAGAGATTTTCCCCACAGGGTATGTACATAAATATGTATGTATTTATACACTAGTGTTGTGACGCTTCAAAACTGGCCTCAATATTGTTAGTGGCATTGACAGAGCAAAACATTCCCGATGCTGCTGCATACCTGTCACAATTCATAATAAGCCGAGCAGAAGGATCATCTGTGTGGTGAAATTTTTGCCGCATCGCCGACGGTGCTGGTGTGCATTAGCGAAATATTTAATAAAAGCATACTTACCTACGCTCGGCCAGTCATAGTGGCATTTTAAAAGCAATATCGCAGTTTGCGGTTGCGTCAAAAAGCAGCAGCAGCTCAGCAACTGCAAGCAGCATCGAAAAACATACAAACACGCATACAGCCAGCCCAGACAACAGGCTAGGGTACACAATAAGCCACTCTCACTTAAGCCTGGCTGTGCCGGCTAGTTAGGCCAGTTAAATTGCTCAGAAGACAAAATCGTGACCGGCTGTTGTTGTGCTTGTTGTTATTGTGTTATTGCCTCTTGACTTTGCTATCGATGCTATAAGTATCTATGTATGTATTTTACTCAATGCTGTTGTCGCCAATTCTCTGCCTACAAGTAAGCCAACTTACGCTCAGTCACAGTCGCAACCACTGCTACGGCCTCTGTCATCAACGCCACCACCCACACAGACGTACATACATACATACATACATACACACTAACCTTACGCCATGCAAGCAGCTACATACAAACATATACATAGTTAAGTTTGTGATCATAAAAGCTTGGCAGCTACTTTGCTTTTGGCTCACTATACTATAATTCACACAGGCACACTCTGTCTGAGCTGGCTGACGACTGCATCCACATTCACCAACTTTGTTGACGCTCGCTATAAGCTCCACTGAGCTTCGCTGCCTGCGTTGGCTCTATTTGCCTGCTGCGCGTTTGTCTGCTTCATAGCTCCACGGTTTGGCTATAAGCTGTGCTGTGTGTGTGTGTGTGCTTGTATTGCTGCTTGACTTTGCCTTTTGCTCTGTCTCGGCTGTTCGTCGTTGTTTTTACACGTTTTTTTTTGCATTGGGGGCTTCCTCGCTTTTGCGGCCTTTTCGGATGCTTTTGCTCCATGGTTTTGCTGTTGGACGCCACTGTCGTTACTGTGTGCTGCTGCTGAGGCCTGTTGGCAGCTGGCTTGTGTGCTGGCGTGTTTTTGTGTGCTTTGCTTTGCTTTGGGGTATCATCGTTGTGGCCGTGTACGGCCTGCTTCAGTCTGTCGTTTGACGTGCACAGAGGCGGCATTGCAGCGGACTAGCAAGTGTGATTCTATTCGATTCGTTTGCGAGCGGCATACAAACGTGCGTTTCCCTCGTAATCGACAATCTCGTTGGTTGGTTGGTCGTTGTTGGCAACGGTCGGCATTTGAAGTAGTAAAAAAAAAAATATATAAAAGTTGAAGAGATGAAGAAAATCTAAAAAAAAAAATCCAAAGTTGTTGATATTTGCAAGTTGGAATGAAGATTATATACATACATACATACATGTGTACACACATGCAAATAAAAAAGCAAAAGTATAAATAAAACGAATTAGTGCGGCAGTGAAAGAAATTCCATTATTGATAAAAAGGCGCGCGAATTTCGGTTCGTTGACGTTTTTTTGCTCTGATCAACGAAGGTGGTGCTGCTGAATTTTGTGATAATGCAAAAAGTGTGTGAATCAATTATAGCTAGATATTAGTAAATATGCATATATGTTTAATAAAAACAAGTGCCAAGAGAATTAGTGAAAATTTATCAATGTCAATCTAGATACATACATACATACATACATTGAATGTAAGCAGACATCAATACATATGTACATATTTGTGTATGTACGAAAAAGTATTTACCTCCATATCAAAGAATAAAGTGTAATTTCGATTTCTTAAAAATTTCTCGAAATTTATGATTTATATTGAGTTATTAAAGTTTTAATCAACAAAGAAGACTGTGAAATGGATTTATCTTTAGTGATTCATCCTTCAGAACAAAGCGTATTTAGCGATGAATAAGAATGAGATGGAAGGCAATATCCATGTGAATGAGTGAAAGATAAAAAGATATGCGGACATACACTGCCGGAACAAAATATTGACACAGCAAATTTTTCACAATATATTCAACAATTTTCATTCTAATATTTTTCCGCTGATTTAGTTTAAAAATATCGTTCATTCTACAACAAAAACCATAAAAATATAAGTCCTAAGCTTTGTGCAAAAGTCAATTTTATTGTAATAAAGTGCAAGTTTTAAGTAGCTGGGAATTACCGTTGACCGTTTTTTTCCCGCAGTCTCTTCCATTTTTGTTCGAAAATACTTTATATGGAAAAAATGCAAAACACCTTCAACAAAAAAAAATTCTCAAAAATCAACTCGATTTTTGACTAACTACGAACTTGATTTTTTTTTTTACTAGAAAAAGTCTGATTAAAAAGTTGTAATGCTATAAATTGCTTTACACTAATCTTTGGCCAAGTATGCCTGGTAGTATGGCAGGTGGTTTCCACAGACCACCTGGTATTTACCTTTTCGATGAGTTCAGCCTTTAGTCTGTGTTTGCAGAAGGTTAGAGGTATGCCCGATATTTCCGTCCCCCTAATTTGCAGCTCGTCGGCTGGGCAGTTTCCAGGAATGTCCCTGTGTCTAGGAACACCCATACAACAGTCAAGGAGCATTTTGATGACAGCAGGTTGAGAGTCTTTCTGCATTCTAAGGCTACTTTGGACGTGTTTTTGTTAGATTTGAAAGATTTGAAAGCAGCCTGGCTGTCAGAATAAATAGCGGTAGGCCATCCTGGAGAGACGGAGGTTGTGAGCAACCGAATCGCGTTTACCTCTACTTGAAAAACGCTACAATGGTCCCGTAAGCGAAAAGTGAGGTTTAGTGCGAACTCGTTAGATTTAATCCTGCTACCCACCCTTTTTTTCTAGATTGAAACCATCTGTATATATAGCCGTATACAATGGTTTAAGTCTGTGGATTCTTTCCATTCGTTCCTCTCTGAAATTCTTTTGGTGAATTTGTTGTCTTAGCAGAGTACAGGAGTGGTATAATTTAAATGTCGTAGATTATCCAATAGAGTTTCAAGTAATTTTGCGTGTCCGAATCTGAGGTCTATCCGCGGCTGCATCGCATTTAGCCTGGCTGCACTGCAGCCGGCCCGAAATATGCCGTAGAGATCCACTGGTGGAAGATTTAACATTATTTCCAGAGATTTTGTGGGTGCAGTGGGTAGCGCTCCCGTGACGAGCATGACAGCCGTCCTCTACGCTCGTTTCACCTTGGCTCTGGACTACCATTTCGGAATTTTCCAATTTTAAAACACCAATGTTATCTAAAAACGAACGAAGCATCAACTTTGTTTCTGATGCGCTGATTATTCCAACGATGCCTTTCAATAACTTTTCGGATGCGTTTTGGAAAAGTATACATTGTAAACCATTTGTAGTTCGGCGTTATAAAACATTATACTTTGCGTTTGCAATGCAATTCACGTTTTGGAAATCAGCCAGTATTCTCTCTTGTTAAGCTTAAAATTAGGTTTCCTTACTGGGAGCAATTGATTTATGAATAATCTAGCTTAAAATGAAACTAAAATTAATTTTCATGTCTATACATAAAACTTAAATAAATTACAAGCTCCAAGTGATCGTAATTTTTTTCACCTGTTTAACTTTTTGCAATTAAATGACTAAGTACCTGCCCCAAAAATCTTTGACTTCATCAATCAGTTGAGCGTGTAATTGTTTTTGCTGCTAGGATGTTGTCATTATTATTTCACAGACTCCGTATTATTTATTCAACACTGCTGACGACATTTGCTAAATTGCAAAAAAAAAAAATAAAAATAAAAATGCATTTACAAATGCATGTTGCAACCTAACCAGGAAAAGGAAAGAAATTTATAAAAGTTATGTTTATGATAAATGAATGCAAACAAACATACATACATAGCCATGTGCAAACAATATTTAAATACATACACACATGCATGTGCATGCAGATACTATATGGAGCAAGTGCATGCGCTATACTATTTGTGTGTATTTGTACGCAAAACTAGATGAAACTAAAAATGTGATAGGTGCCTTAGCCATTGTTCCATTTGCATTTTGATTTTGACTTCAATGCATAAAATTAAAAAAACAAAAATCGAAAAACTTGAAAATTCGGCAAGTGCAAATAAAAATGCAAATGTAGATAATTTCGTACAAAAGCAACACTACTAAAAATGAAGATATAGAATAGAATTTAACCCAAAAAGCAGAATAAAGTGAAATACTTAACAAATGCCCTAAATAGTTGATTTGAAATATCGTACATTTTTGATTCGATGGTGAAGCCAAAGGGATATCGACACAAAACGTACAATTTTGTTTTTAAAATATTTGAAAAGACAACGATTTCACTTTCTCTGCGTTTTCCCACAAAATTTAAATTTTTAAATATACAGTGGGGAGTATTGATGGTCATTTTTGTTAAATATTTGCAAAGTTTTTAAAGCTAAAATTTTTTTGTTATTTTTTCATAAAAATACAGTTTAATCCAAAAAAAATTGCATACAAATTTTGAGCTTTTTAATTTGATTTTCTAGAATATTTTTGAGTATGTAGTTTTGTACCATTTAAATTTTAGTATGATAAAGTGCAAGTTTTAAGCGGCTTGAAAATCGGGTTGATTTTTTTATATCTTTTTTCTGACGGCTTTTGCGGGGTTTTTTCATTATAACAAGTGCATTTTATATAAAATGACGTTTATTTTTTTATTTCTTTTCAAACAGCCTTGCGTATGATGCTTGTATGGAAAAAAGTGCAAAAAACAGTAACAAAAAAAATCTCGAAAATCAGCGCAATTTTCAGCCGCTTAAAGCTTATACTTTATCATACTAAAATTGAATGGGGTAAAAAACTGCATACTCAACAAAAATTCTAAAAAATCTGATCGAAAAGCTGAAAATTTTAATGAATAATTTGTATGAAGTTTGATTTATATGGTTTTGGTTAAAGCGTGAACCATATTTTTATGAGATAAATAACAAAAAAAAAAATTTAATTTTAAATATCTTGCACATATTTTTAGCAAATATCACAATGTACTCATCACTGCTTCCCACTGTAGCTTATATTTTTCACATCCATGAATTTTTGAAGGAAACAAGTATTATTTTTTATAATTTCACTAAATTTACGTTTGTAACGTTTCCTTAAAAAAAAAACAACAAACTTAACAAATAATTATAAAAATCTTAAAGAAAATTAAAGGAAGAATTATGGAAACATAATCAAAGATCATAGAAAATAAGTATGTTTATGGATGGCTTTGTTTATGGCTCCCTTAATGAAGTTGCTGTTGCGCAGGAAAAATGGTTTTTGGGCTAGAGTGCACGGAGGGAGACTTCTATTAAATTAATAAAGAAAACTTATGATGACACTTATACGTCCCGGCTTTTAAAAAAATATTCAGCGGGACAACTTTCTCAAAATCGTTACTATCCCGCCAAAATCGGTACGAATGGTCACCGTATAAATAGCTTGACCTTGAGCAACTCAGTAAAGGTATACATACAATGCCATGAATATCACAACAATTCATTGCTATATTGTTACACTCCAAATTTTTTCGGGGAATCGAAAAAAAAACCACGCAAATGCGAACGAAGACTATGGCTATACGAACTTGTTTACAGAAAACGGAAACGCTGCATTTAAAAGAGGAAGCTAAACAGCTGTCGATCGCTTGCATTTTGTATGCTTGCGTACTTCTGCTGTAAGAGTGGCTGTCTCCTTATTTGATAGCCACCCTCGCATGCACATAGCATAATGACCCTTCTAATTGTTTTGTAAACAGTCGTATTTTCAAGTCTCATTTTCATTGTATAAGGCAATTAGTTGGGATTTCAAAATTAATGCTATTTGCTTAGGTTCCTAAATTTTTCATATTCCACCTGCCAACATAACTTTTTCCTACATTGTTTTTTTTTGTATTCAAAATAATTTAAATGTATTGTTAAATCGCTTTTTCTTGGTTTTCAAGCACGAGAAAATCCCTGGACCCTTTTTCATTAACCCTGCTTTGATATGCTTTAAACGTTTTGCTCCATTTTTCGCGAAATGAAGATTGAAATCGGTGGTATTTCCATTGATAAATGAAAACTATTTTTAAATAAGATGCCTTTAAATAATAAATAAATATCTAAAAACTTCATATCTTTGAAAAAAAAATCATAAAATTTTTATTACCATAAAATTAAGGCATGATACATCTCACAGACGTATGGTTAACTTTTCAACTACTTTCAGTAGGTTTATCTTTCTAGGGTTAAAGAAAGCCCCATGCTGTGCCATGCAGTTAAACAAAACAAATTTCTAACACACAAAATATAAATAAACTAAATTCCACGCTGCAAATCCAGTGTCAAGTAAGCAGACGCTTACAAAAAAAAACAAAAACAAAACGTAAGGTATAAGATTACAACCAGAAAATTTGAAGCAAGAAATTTAATTAAAATTCAAAATCAAGGCGCAGCTCTAATTTCCTCGCAGAAGTAAATAGTGAAATAAAATCGAATATAAAACAATGAAATTAAACAACAACAAAAAACATAAAACGGCTGTGCTGTCTGAGTTAAAGAAGCAATGAAAAATACCCATTTGTGAAAAAACACCAGTTGCAAGCAAACACAGCCATAACAAAAAATAAAAAAAAAACCAAAACACCGGTAACAACAAAAAGCAAAGGTGACAACAAATCACACTAGTATTGCAACAACAGCACATGCGACACCATTTGATGTTAGTGCGGCACCCGAAATAACTAAAATTGGATTAAAAACCGAAAGGGCCAAAAAGGTATGTAAATACCACAGAAATGCAAATGCATAAATGTTTTTGAATGCATGTACATGTTGTATGTATGTATGTTTGTATGAAAAAACAAAAAGCATGCATCGGGAAATGTGCATATATGTATGTATATTTATTTATGTGTATTTGTACACTAAAAATACCAATATCCCGAACTAATAGGCACTGTAAAAAATTTGTAAAAAAAAAAAACAGTGCAATAAAACCGAAACTTTAATAACTTTAAGCCATCGAGGCATCTCCCAATTTTTCTTGAATTATGTATGTATTCATATCTCTAGCTTTTGACATTATGATTTATTATTATTTACCTTTTTTCAAATCAAATACTTACTAATATTATAAATCCGAAAGTGAGTTTTTTTGTTTGCTACGCTTTCACGCTTTAACTACTCAACCGATTATCATGCAATTTTGTACTCTGGTGTCATTTAACCCAACTTAAAATATAGCATAGGGGCGTGTCTCCTTCCATACAAACGGATTTTTTCATACTGGAACTTGGTATGGAGAAATGTAAAATCAATTCCACACTCATGGAGGAGGGCTGCCAACTATTTAAAAAATCAAAGTCAACTCGAATTAGCGAAACTATTTATTTGAAAATTATATTAAAAAATGGATGTTAGTAGGCTTAAAAAATTTGTAGTTGGAAAATATTTTGAAAAGGGTTGCCACCTGTTTGAAAAGTCAAATTTAAATTAATTATACGCAAGCTATCTAAAAAGTTAAAATATGAGTTTCAAACGAAATATTGTTATGAAACCTTCAGACTGAACATTTAGAATATTATTGAGGTGTTTTACAAGGGTTACCATCCGATTAAAAATTAAATTCAATAAATTTATATGAAAAACTGCATGAAGGACGGTTGCCACCTGTTTGACAAATCAAATTATACTTGAATTAAGGGAATTAGATAATTGGAATATGTATCACAGTATCTGTGTCAGACCAAAGGGATTTAACAAGAGTTTAGTTGGAAAATGTTTTGGAGAGGAGGTTGCCACCTGTTTTAAAAGTCGAATTTTTATAATTATACTCAATTAAAGTATCAAACGTAAGAGTGTTTAGAAATGTTTAGCTTGAACATGCAGAATCTTCAGAGGTATTTGAAGAGCGTTGCAACCTGTTTTAAAACTAAATTCAATTACAATTATAATATAAGTTAAATGAGCTATTACAATGTAGGTATTGACCAAAAGTCTTAAAAAGGCTTTATTTCTAAGCTAAATATTTATTTGAAAATTCAAATTCAACTTGAATTATTGCAATTAGGTAATTTGAATGTATTTGGATTAATTACAATATGAGTGTCAGACCAAATAGGTTTAAAAATGTTGCCAACTGTTCATTGAAAAAGTATCGAAAGAGAGAGGTTTAGTTTTAAAATATTTTGAATATGGTTGAAAAGATTTGAAAGTTTTTTTTGGGCATGGTTTAAGAATGATGGGATTTATTGAAATTAATTACACCTAATGTAGCGTGCAGAAATTTCATGCACTCAGCGAAGCGGATGATGGTGATCTAGTCTTAAATAAAAGCAATTTAATAAAAATCGTTTTATTTTTTTTTCATGAGGATTTATTGAGGATTATAACCGTATCTTCGTTATCGACTCCAGTCCGTTTGAAGAAATTATCCTCACTGTATGTATTAAGGTGCTTCAATAAGTTAAAACATGAACATTTTTTATAAGGTTGGGTAGTGACATTTTTTTTAGTCCACTCTTTTGGTTTAGAAGCTCCCACAGAGTTTGTGTATCCGCTTAGCCACTCATTGGACTTGCGTTCATCGACGAACATCTCTTGATCGCTGACCAGCTTTTCGGTGAATGCTGCAGTGCATTTTACAGGTCTCGTTGTAGTCGTCCTTCTTTGGTTGTCGTTATTAGAAGGCACGCATACTTGCATAATCGCTCGCTATTTGGGTCGAAATGTAGGAGCATCTCAAACATTTCTACTAGATCGGATTGTGTAGCCAATACCCAACCTCTCGCCTTGGAGCGTTATGGGATATGTCAGGCTTTAACTTCTTTCTGGCGAGCTCCTGGGTAAACTTCTCATATCTACTTTATCGATTGCAGCTTTGTACGGTTTCATATCTCTGCTGTCGTTAAAGGCAACTGAATTAATTTACCCTTGAAATCAACTAGCGCCCTTTACTTTGTCCAACGTGGCTTGGACATAATTTCACTGACTCTTGGGTATCCTGCCCTCCTCCATTGTTTCGTGTGATTTCTTTTAATTTTCCGACCAGCAAAGCATCGAGTCCAGGCGCATTATTCGGTGGCATTACTTTTTTAGTTGATCTACTGGCAAAACTTGAAATAAATTACCTCGCCTACTGCATGTCCTCTTTCTGCTTTATAAAGCCTTCCATCGAGACGTGATCCAACTTGAGCAGTGAGTTAGCTTGACAATGGACAGTTCACAAGGGGGTACGGAAGTTGTGGTGGGTTGCGGCGTTCTCTGTTGAACTACTTGTCCGTTCAACAAGCTGGCCTTATAATTATCGGCAAAAGGCTGTGCTCTACTGGAGAGCACGGAGTGTCTGATGTTTGCTCTGAAGGTCTACCGACATGTTTCTATTTTGTATGAACAGCTAGACCCAAGGATATGGTAGAAATACACGTGGCCGCCGATTTGGTGCTCAGTCTTAAAAGCATGGCGCTATAGAAGAATTAGCGGTTTTGGCCACGTTTCTGTACATCACACTCTAAATAGTTGTGATTAAGAAACCCTGTACTCCGCCCCTGAACTCATCTTCGACAGGCTCTTCGATCCGAAAGTCTTGTCAAGAATATAGTGGCAAACAGCGGGACCATGGAGAAGGAGGGAATTAAATTTTTACACGGTTGAATCTAAGCTAGGTAATGGGCTTGGTTATGGAGTTTTCTCTGAGGAATTGGCATTGGAATTATCCGCACGAATACCGGACCACTGCAAAGTTTATCAGGCAGAAGTTCTAGCCATCAAGGAGGTGGATCTCTACCTTGATACACACGCCGCAACGAAGACAACGATAACTATCTTCTACGATAGCCAGGCGGCCATCAACTCATTGAACGCGGTAATGCTAAGCTCAAAGGTTTCACAGGAATATCTAGCAGCCCTGAGAGGAATTAGCACAATTTTCAAGGCCAGCTTCATATAGGTCCGGGACATAGAGGTATAGCAGGGAATTGCAGGACCGATGAACAAGTCAGGAAAGGTACCAACTGTTTGATAACAGAGGCAGAAATTAATGATTAGAAGTAACCTAACCCAGGAGGCCAATAGGCCAAGGTTAGATGGGCGCACTTGCAGAACAGCTGGGCTATGGCCGCAATTCGAAAAGAAAAAACGGAAGAATTGCTCAGCCTCCCAAGAAAGGACATTTTGAAGGGCATGTCCTGTGTAACCGGCCATTGCCCACTTGGTAGGCACTCTTCGAGATTAGGAGTATTTTCCCATGAATGTTATAGAAGTTGTAGAGCTGCGAAAGAGGAAGAAACAGTCCAACACTTCTTCTACAGTTGCACAGCTTTAGCTAAGAGCAGAGCAGGCTTTTTAGGCAAACAATTCTCTAGCTCTCTCACTGAACTTGGAATAAAAGCAGATCATCCGTCCGGGCAAAAATCCGCTGCAGCTAATGAAAATAAATTATTAAAAAAATCAAGACTTATAACTAAGCAAACGATCCAGATGCCGCCAAGCTAACTTTTCATCCGTTTCTTATACTAAACCTTCACTAATAGTGGCTTGTTGAGCAGTTCAAAATTAATATATTATGCATGCGAATTCGTTTAGCTTTAAAAAAAAATATAAAATTTATTAGATTTCATAGAAGACGGACATTTTTGCCAATACTATTTGCGAGCTTGCGCAATGAGAAATCTAAAACGCAAGTGATTTAGATACAAACACAATCGTTCACTAACTTCTAGTCATTTTACATGGATAAGCTTTCAAATGTCACTGTCACAGCAAGCGGAATGCTTCATGTTCAGCGTCACAATTTACATGAAGCAATCACACAGCTATGCAAAGGAATTAGTACGCACAAATTGTTATGCAAGCACGCGCAAATACCGCCAACCAGCTTTTTTATTTTGCATCTCCTACTAGTCGCAGCGCTACATACCCACATACCTACATAGCTGCTGGGCTACTGTACAACTTAGTTAGTAAGCGCTTATCGCTCGCAAGTATCTGCATAATAATTTCGCTTTGATTGAAATCTGGCGCTTAGACGCACTTACTCAGCTCTTTTTGCTGTGACTCGTCCACAAAGTGGAGCCATAATCTTTGCTGTTTGTTCGCTTTTATTTATTTACTTATCTAGTTTTTACATTTGTTTTGCACTTCGTTTTGATTTCCTTTTTAGTTAAATGCTTTGTTGTAAATTAGTTTTCTATTTTATGCTTCAGTGCTTTGAGCTTAGGCAACGTTTTTTGGGGGGGCTTAGCGCGAGCTATTCATTTTTTCGTTATCAAATTAGCATATTTTATTTGCATTCTCAATTTGTTTGGCTTTTTATATGCATACTAAAATTGTGGCCTTTTTTCTTGCGGTGACAAAGCTAAATACCGACGAGTTAAGAGGAGCAAAGAGCAGGCCTTTGTTTTGACCGTAAACTTGATTTTAAGTTACTTAATCTACTTATGGAGTGTGTGTATATCGTAGAATAATTAATTCCATTTGGTTGCCTTTTAACAGAAAAATTAATGCTAGGGTTAATAAAGATTTTCCCAAAAATTATTTATTTGCTGATGGCTTATGCACTTTTTTCATATAAAAAAAAAATTATTTACGACCGTTCGCAAAAAAAAAAATAAAAAATATTCGAAGCCAGCTTTTATAAATTGCACGTTTTATATGAAAAAAAGACGCAAAAGACTAGCGCCATAATAAAAAGTTATTGAAAATCCGAAATTTTTATGAAAGTTTGTTGAATTTTTCTTAATTTGATATAAATATGTGAGACGTTAACTTGATAAAAATTATATTAAAAAAAATCCATATGCAAAAAATTTTTTGTTCATCGCTGTACGTGGCTGGATATTTAACCACTGTAATATGTATTTCCAAATACTTATTATTTTGTTTCACAGTAAATTAATATTACTTTCCTTTGTATTTAATTTTTGTTAGAAAAATTTGCTTCCCTACGCCTCATTTCATTTTTTGTGCGCACATTCGCTAATAATTCATTTCAATATCCTCAGTAGTTCTTTGTAGCTATTCTGATCTAACCTTTATGACTTTCACATACATATAAACGAGACCAATAGGGAAAATCCCCTTCTTTCACTCTGGCTAGCTGACTTTCTTCATTTCGCCTAGCTGCAAATGTACCATACATATATGGGGCGTTCCATACCAAAACGGACGTGGTCACACTTCATGTGTTTGATTTGTTTCAAATTTTTAAGGTTGATGCATAAACATAAATCATAAATAAATGTGAAATTTAATATTGATTAATACATTTTTAAAAACTTTACAGCACAAAAACAAATCGATTTAATAGTTTTCCAAATATCTCTAGAACGGGTCGAGGAAAAAATTTAAAAAGAATTACACATACACACATCAAAATTTTCTATGAGAAGTTATATTTAAACATTTTTTTCTTGCAAAATTTTTCACATACAAATATTTTGACAAAAATTTGAGTTATGAATTTTTCTTTACACTTAACTTGAGTAAAATGAGTACATTACAAATTTACAAATTTTTAATTTTTTTTTTAATTTTTGAGTATGCAGTTTTGTAGCCCATTAAATTCTTGTATAATAAAGTATAGCAAATTTAGTAGGCTATAAAACTGCATACTCAAAAAAACTCTAATAAAAATTAAAAAAAATTTTAAATTTGTAATGTACTCATTTTACTCAACTTTGGTGCAAGGAAAATTCATAACTCAAATTGTTCTAGAATGCACCCGGTGATACTATACTTAAATATTGCGGAATACTCTGAGTTACCATTGTGGTTTTTTTCAAAATTTTTTCAGATGGCATATTTTCAAAAACTAATTTTTTCATCACAAAATTTGTATGTGAAAATTTTTTCAAAAAAAAATTTTTAAAAATATTTCATTTCATAGAGAATTTTGTGTATGTGTGATTTTTTTCAAATTATTTCCTCGCCCCGGTCTCGAGATATTTGGAAAACTATAAAACCGATTTGTATTTGTTTTTGTGCTGTAAAGTTTTTAAAAATGTGTTAATCAAGTTTAAATTTCATATTTATTTATTATTTATGTTTATGCATCAACTCTAAAAATTTGAAACAAATCAAACACATAAAGTGTGAACCTCGCCCGTTTTGGTATGGAACGCTCCATATACATATGTATGAAGAGCTTAGTATCGAAAAACTCTTTTGATTGCTATTTCTTTTTGTTTAAACTTTTCGCCTTTGTGTGTTTATCTGTATGTATGTATGTATGTAAGTGCTACTCATGCATTATTGGTTAGCACCTAAATTGTCTAGGTTAGTAAAGGTTCACTGAGATTCGGTGTGTGCAAGATAGAAGTGATGAGATATCTCGTATGGCATGTGGCAACCAACAATTAGTGGTATTGGTTTCTTTGGTTAAATGTTGAGCATGCAAAGCGTTTAGCTCGCTCATTCAAAAAAGTATGCATATGTATGTTTACACGTGCATATCATTTTTGTACATATGTATGTAAACATTAGCGTACTCATGTATATGTAAATACATATGTATGTCTGTCATGTAAATAATCCGATTTAAGTGCGCTCACAAATGATGAATGACTTTTGTTTGGCGCTTGTTGCTTTCATGTGATTTATTTTATTTACAACTCATATGCATATTGCTTTGTTTTGTTTCTAGTATCAATGTAAGTATGCTTGTATATAAATACAAATGTATGTATGCATATGTAAGCAGGCGCTTGTAAGCACTGCTATGATTCGCCATGCCTAACAGATAAAATTGTGCAAGGCGCCGTAACCCCCCCAATAACGGTGACGTATGCAAACGGAAGTCTTGATAAGAGAAATTTATTGTTTGCACTTCAAAAGTGCTCGATATGAAGAATGCATGGAAAGTGTGCACATTCTTTAAGTTCATGCATAAATAATTTTACTTAAACGTAAACAATTGAAACAAAACATAATTTCTGGGAATTTCTTAGGAACGCATACATGCATGACAATGCCATGTGGGAGCAAATATGTAAATGATAAAAAGTTGCGGAGAATAATTTGATAGCGAAATTTCATTAAAAAAAACTTATTGGGTTATATAAAAAGTATCTGCGAATGTTTGTCACTATGTGGCGTTTATGGCGTTATATCTGGCAACATTAATCCACACTGACGTGCGTTCGAAAAGTGATATTCCAGGCTACATTTTTATAGACGACAGTTCTGTAATTCTTTGCTAGTGCGAAAAGTTATAGGAATTTGAAAATTACTGAATTGAGCCGTTTACATATTTTGAAAGTGGCATAAGTCACTTCATATCCCTTGTGCTTACATGACCGGTTACTTGTAACCGAATGCATCTGTAAATCGTTCTTTCGTCATAAAATAATGACTTAACCATTTACCTTAGAAGTCAGCAAACTAATTTGAAATTTGTTCTTCGCCACACATATGATAGGTAAAAGCAAACGGACAGTGTTTAATTTAATTAACACGGTGTGTAAATTTGCATTCATGAAGAGAGGAAACTGGTTACTTCTTTTAATATGCGCAAATTTAAACAAAATTTTTTTAGAGTGTAACAAAACGATCAACTCAGTCC
This sequence comes from Rhagoletis pomonella, assembly GCF_013731165.1. Taxonomy (NCBI): domain Eukaryota; kingdom Metazoa; phylum Arthropoda; class Insecta; order Diptera; family Tephritidae; genus Rhagoletis; species Rhagoletis pomonella. The sequence goes on from NW_023458565.1 coordinate 26,005,493, forward strand.
GCTCCTCTGCGCAACTCGAAAGTTTTCCATCAGGAAAATTGTAAGCCACACACAGCTTTGATGACTCGAAACTGAATTAATTGACGCAACTTGATCGGGAAGTTTTATTGCATCCACTGTATAGCCCAAACTTTGCAACATCTGACTTAAATTTTTTTCGGTTTCTACAAAACTCTCTTGATGGTAGAAAATTGGCCAATCAAAGAGCAGATGAAACGTTAACCCATAGAAGCTCTACACTGATAGAATTATGAAGCCATCCGAGTAAATGGGCATAGATATTAATGATCAGTATATACTTGTCTCAAATTATTATTTTTCAACAAAAAAGATATTTTTTAAAATTTACCCAAAAATTCACTGAGTCTTTTTGTATGACTCAATATACATTAGCGTAGAGCATAGGAGGATTATACGTGTAATTCTAAGCAAATTCGACGAGGAAACTATGGGTTTAATGGAGTTTGCCAAATTGCGAAAAAATCTTCCATACAAATTGACCCGCCCTAATATACATACATATGTATTAAGTTTCTCTGCCATAAATGTGTCACTTCTTAGCAATTTTTGGTCGAAGCCGAGTGACCCCATCCTTTTTCCGAGCGACATACAAAAATAACACTGTTATAGCCGCCAATAAAAGACATGGCTGGAGAGAACGGTTTCACCCTATTCCGGGTATGAGGAATCGAACTGCATCATTAGTTTTTTAAGTTTCCTTTAATTATTGTATTTAGCCTCCAAGGGTAAGTTTTAAGGTGTTATAACGTTTTTTTATGGTTTTTATTTCTTATCTGGTTCGTTCTTTGACAAAATTTCTTTGCTAATCCTAAATATAGGTATGGGGGGGGGGGGGGGGGGTTAGGGAAATTGGGGAATTATATATATTATATAATTATATTAAGAAGGAAGTTAAACAATTTTGTTTAAAGAGATTGAGTCATAAGTAAAATAGTCTTTTCTCCGTTTTGCAAAGTTAGCCTCCAAAATCGAGATATGGGCTTTCGAATTATTGTATGTAAATAACTAAAAAAGTAAAAATATAGGCGTAGTCCGCCTTGTGCTCTTATTTAAACGATATTTAACGACCTACATATATTACAGGTGTCATACATTTTTTAAAACTCAGTTCAAATTTTTTTTTTTAAAATCTCTATAAGGCTTTTAATTTTTCGAAGATCTGACTTTTGACCCCCTATAGCATCTGTAATATAAACAACAATATTATACAATTTTGTAGAAAAAAAAAGAATTAAGTTGCCCTGCGAACACACGTGAGTGCGATTTTCCTGCAACATGGTGAGCACTTACAAAATTGTACTATTATTGACCGTATCTGCGTCCGCATAATTGTGCAATGATTGATAAATTTCATTATTTTTCTGAAAAAATTATATTTGTATCTTCTCTTCTTCTTCTTTTTTGGCGCTGTAACCGCCTAAGCGATTTTGGCCGAGTTCAGCAAAGCACGCCAGTCGTTTCTCCTCTGTGCCAACTGACGCCAATTGGAAACGCCAAGTGAAGCCAAGTCCTTCTCCACCTGATCTTTCCATCGCAGTGGGGGTCTCCCTCTTCCTCTGCTACCACCAGCGGGTTCCGAGTTGAATACTTTCAGAGCTGGAGCGTCGGTGTCCATTCGAACGACATGACCAAGCCAGCGGAGCCGCTGTATTTTAATTCGCTGCACTATGTCCATATCGTTGTAAAGCCTGCGGTACTCGCCGTCGCCAACGCGTAAAGGACCGTAAATCTTCCGCAAAATCTTTCTCTCAAACACCCCAAGAGCCGCCTCATCGGATGTTGTCATTGTCCATGCTTCTGCGCCATATACCAGCACGGGCATGATGAGTGACTTATAGAGCGTGGTTTTCGTACGTCGAGAGAGGACTTTACTCCTGAATTGCCTACTCAGTCCAAAGTAGCACTTGTTGGCAAGAGTGATTCTACGTTGGATTTCAATGCTGACATTATTATCGGTGTTAATGCTGGTTCCCAAGTAAACGAAATTCTCTACTTTCTCGAAATTGTAACTGTCAACAGTGACGTGGGAGCCAAGGCGCGAATGTGCTGACTGTTTGTTTGATGACAGGAGATACTTCGTCTTGTCCTCGTTTACCACCAGACCCATGCGCTTTGCTTCCCTATCCAACTTGGAAAAGGCAGAACAGACTTCGCGGTTTTTGTTACCGATGATGTCGATATCATCGGCATAAGCCAGCAATTGCACGCTCTTGTAGTAAATTGTTCCTGAGCGGTTCAGTTCTGCAGCTCTTATTATCTTCTCCAACATCAGATTAAAGAAGTCACATGAAAGGGAGTCGCCCTGTCTGAAACCCCGTTTTGTGGCGAACGGCTCGGAGAGGTCTTTTCCAATTCTGACGGAGCTGGTGGTATTGCTCAACGTCATTTTACACAGCCGTATGAGTTTTGAGGGATGCCAAATTCAGACATAGCGGCGTATAGGCAACTCCTTTTAGTGCTGTCAAAAGCGGCTTTAAAGTCGACAAATAGGTGGTGAGTGTCGATCCTTTTCTCGCGGGTCTTTTCCAAGATTTGGCGTATTGTGAATACCTGGTCTATGGTGGATTTGCCAGGTCTAAAGCCACACTGATAAGGCCCAATCAGTTCATTGACGGTGGGCTTCAGTCTTTCACACAATACGCTCGATAAGACCTTGTAACCTATGCTTAGAAGGCTGATCCCGCGGTAGTTGGCGCGAATGGCGGGGTCACCTTTCTTGTGGATTGGGCAGAGCACACTTAAATTCCAGTCGGCGGGCATGCGTTCATCTGACCATATTCTGCACAAGAGTTGATGCATGCACCTTATCAACTCCTCGCCGCCGTACTTGAATAGCTCAGCTGGCAGGCTGTCAGCTCCAGCGGCTTTGTTGTTTTTCAGCCGCGTTATTGCTATACGTACCTCGTCATAGTCAGGCGGTGGAACGTCGACTCCGTCATCATCGACTGCGGGCTCGGGTTCTTCTTCTCCACAACTTTCCGTGCTGCTACCATTTAGTAGGGCGGAAAAGTGTTCCCTCCATAATTTAAGTACGCTCTGGACATCAGTTACTAGGTCGCCATTATTGTTCTTACAGGAGTGCGCCCGGTCTTTAAACCTTCCGTAAGTCGCCTAACTCTCTGGTAAAATTTTCGGGCATTCCTCCTGTCGGCCAGCATTTCAAGCTCTTCGCAATCACGTATTTCTGCCTCTCTCTTCTTGTTGCGGCAAATACGTCTCGCTTCCCTCTTCAGATCCCTATAGCGGTCCCACATAGCGCGAGTTGCGCCCGATCGCAGCGTGGCCCTGTAGGCGGCATCTTTTTTCTCTGCAGCTTCCTGACACTCCTCATCGTACCAGTTGTTCTTTCGGGCTCGCTGAAATCCGACTACTTCTTCGGCGGCGGTACTTAATGAGCGGTAAATGTGGTTCCACTGCTCGCATATGTCGGTTTGTTGAAGAGTGCTCTCTGAGAGCAGGTGTGAGAGTCGAGTAGCGAAAGCGCTGGCTGTCTGTTGTGATTGCAGCTTTTCGACGTTAAGCTTTCCTTGCATATTTGGGCGCACATTTTTTGCTGCACAGAGGCGGGTGCGTATCTTGGCTGCAACAAGATAGTGGTCCGAGTCGATGTTTGGGCCTCGGAGTGTGCGTACGTCTAAAACACTGGAAGCGTGCCTTCCGTCTATCACAACATGATCGATTTGGTTTCTCGTTTTTCGATCCGGAGACAGCCAGGTAGCTTGATGGATCTTTTTATGCTTGAACCTAGTACTGCATACTACCATGTTTCGGGCCCCGGCGAAGTCGATCAGCCTCAATCCGTTGTCGGACGTTTCGTCGTGGAGGCTGAATTTTCCGACGGTGGTTCCAAAGATCCCTTCTTTGCCCACCCTGGCATTGAAGTCGCCAAGCACGATTTTGATATCATGACGGGGGCAGCGCTCGTACGTGCGCTCCAAGCGCTCATAGAAGAGATCCTTGGATGCCTCATCCTTCTCTTCCGTCGGGGCATGGGCGCAGATGAGCGAGATGTTGAAGAATCTCGCTTTGATGCGGATTGTGGCTAGACGCTCGTCCACCGGGGTGAACGACAGTACTCGGCGACGGAGTCTCTCTCCCACCACAAATCCAACTCCGAATTTGCGCTCCTTTACATGGCAGCTGTAGTAGACGTCGCAAGGCCCCAGACATTGTTTGCCTTGCCCCGTCGAACGCATTTCTTGGATGGCGGTGATGTCAGCTTTTGTCCTTACGAGGACATCAACCAGCCGGGCAGAGGCACCTTCCCCATTAAGGGTCCGGACATTCCAGGTGCATGCCCTCAAATCGTAGTCCTTTAAACATTTGCCGTGGTCGTCATCATAAGGGGGGGTCTCATCCGAGGCTTTGCCTTGCTTCTTCACTGGAAGTGGTTTTTACGTGGCGGGTCCCAAGCCCAGCGCACAACCCATAATAATACATTAGTGAAAAATGCCTATTAGTTCTTCGAATTCACAGAATTTTCAAAATTTTCAAATTACTTAATTTTAAATTTTTACTTTTTTTGTTGTATTTTCGAATTTTACATAGTTGAAAGTCACAGCAAGTTTGAATATTTTCGCAGGTTTAGAAAATAACACAAATTCCAAAATTTTAAATTTTATGAAATTATTACATTTCTTGAGATTTCTTATTTTTAGGATAATTTCCAGAATTTTTAAAACTATCGAAATCTGGGAGATTCCAGAAAATTTGGTAAAATGAGAATATTGTGAAATGTACAAAATTATTGAGATTTTAGAAATTTTTATAGTTTCCAAAATTTTGAGAATTGTATTTATTCTAAAATCCATCCTAAAATGTAAAGATGCGAAACATCACAAATTGTTGAAAAATTCTTACATATGTTCATGGTACTGGTGTATAAAACCTAGAAAATTTTAGAATTCTAAAATATATTAACATTTTTGAAAAATTCCAAAAATTTTCCACTTTTCTAAATATATATTTTGTGCTTTTTCTACTTCAGTACATACTATTTTAAAATGTTATTCACCATTTACATATGTTGAAAAAATATTTGATTCTGAACAAGCTTTGGCAAACCTGTGAGAGTATTTCTGGTCTGAGTTATAAGCCTACACAATTTTCCTTTCGAAGTCTGCGTAAATCTGTAGATCCCTTCAATGGCAGCAAAAATTGGAGGAAAATATCAGCCAAATATTAAAAAAAATTTTGCGTGTAATATTTGTTTCAAACAACCAGCCTTTGCATTGGTATTCGGTAGTTCTCCTTCGCGATTTTTGGCCTTAATTAAGTACCGACTTATGTGTATATGTATAGTAAGTTCTTAAGCTGCAGTGCTATTGTGAATTATATACCTAGCTATCTCTCGAATCATGCAATTCTACATACTGATGCGTTAATTAAGAAAAAAAAACTCATTTCGCGACCTACAAAACACTATCAACAGCTGTCAATTTTTAATTTACTTTAATGTCATGAACTTGAGCATACAATTGAGAATATTAATGTAAAAATATAAAAGTGTATGTGAGTGAAAAACATTTAAATGAAAATGAAATGCATTATTTTGCAACATGTTGACGCAGTGCTTGTTATGGTGATATTGGTATGTATGTAAATATGTGTTTACAAAAAATGTAACAGCAATCTGAGGCATTTAAATAAATTCAAATATATCAATATTTTTATATATACACGGGAGGAATTTGTAAGTGGATCAGTTTAATGAACTCATATTATTAATCCGAAGGAAATGTGTTCCAATGACCGATTGGCGATACTTATGCGACTTTCTCATGTTTTTTATATACATACATACTTACATATGCTCAGATCTACCAGCACTTTCCTGCAGCCGCGTCAACTCATTCCTTTTCACCACCACGGTAACAGGAGAACACTTCTACGCTGGAGGCGCTACCAAGCCTGCCTGCTCTGCATAGCGCCATCAAGACAGAACCCTTGTTTTTCAGATGAATGTGCCGGGCATGAAAAGCCGATCTCTCTCAAAGCTACGTTTTTCCTTCCGAATGTTGTCATTCTCATTCACGTTCAGGCCTTTAGATATAGGCGGAACGTATGTATGTGGCGGTTTATGATACCATTGATATCACTTTAATGGCATACGCTAGTCTTTAAAATTCATATAAAAATGCTACCATAGCGATTCAGTTCGGTCGATCTTAATATATTCTCCAACATAAGACTAAAGGAATCATATGATGGGGAGTCATGTTAACTGAAGCCTTGTTTAGTAACAAACGGCCTAAGATTTCTCCAACGGGAAGAATTCTAAAAGCGCTTGCCACAAGACATCGCGCCAAGTATTTCAAACAACCGAATGGAGTTGGAATATCTGGTGGACCGTTTCACAGGTGCTTTTAGTTAAGCTATAGACTTAGCATGCCCTAAAAGTAGCACTGAGTTAAGGAAAAGGCAAGTGGGGCATGAAGAAAACAAAAATTCACGCAAAAAATACAAAAAAAGCCTTCCACTCCACAAGACCGCTGCGTTTGATAATGAGAGACATTTAGATACCTTTAAGCAAACCCTAAGAGAATAAAACAGGTTCCAAGGTTCTGAGTTAAGGAAAAGGCAAGTGGGGGCATGAAGAAAACAAAAATTCACGCAAAAAATACAAAAAAAGCCTTCCACAAGACCACTGCGTTTGATAATCAGAGACTTTAGATACCTTTAAGCAAACCCTAAGAGAATAAAAAAGGTTCTAAGAAGGTGGAAAATAACCTCATAGAAAGACTTCTGTAACGATATTCAGTGTATTTTTTTAGAAGGAGTCAGGCTCAGAAAGATTCTTTCACGAGCTGCTCGCAATTGAAAACAATTCACGCACTGGAGAGTTAGAGTGTCATCTGGTCTATAGAAATATATAAGAAAATTCGTTCCAAAATAAATCATCTTACCACCCTCTCGGAAAAATCAACCAACACCAACAAATCAAAATGATTTCTGACCGATTACAATGTCTTCATTTCAACTGAAGGTAATGGAGAGACGGGGAGGAACATAGCAGAGAGGCAATTAGTGACCGATCTCGACCACGCAGCATGCTTATGTCAAAGTTAGATCTATAGAAATGACCCCTTTTAATTTTCTCGTTTATTGATCTGCATACAGCCATGTGGCTTAATGGATCTCCGGTGGTGGCATCGAAAAGTCCAAGTCCTCGCAATAGAGATGTTTGGACACCTCATCAAAGTTTTCAGCGCCCATAGGCGTATGTAAGCCGTGGCCGTCATCAAAAGATGAAAGCCTCAGCTGAAGCTTCTTTGTCCGGTCCCAAACCACACCCAGAGATTGAAGCAGTTTTCGAGTACATGTTTGTTTCATGCCCTGTGTGGCCAGTTGGCGCCATCCTGTTGAAACTAAATATTCTCGCCTGCCATTTCATTCACACCATAAAAAGTATGTTATCGTATCTCTATAACGTTCACCATACTAGCGTTATCGGCATCATTTTCGACGAAGTACGAACCGAAGACTCCTCAATACCCAAAACCGCACCAAACAGTGACTCGTTGTTGGTGCATAGTTTTTTTTTTTTTAAATTACATGTGGATTTTCAGTACCCCAAATGCGGAAATTTTGCTTGTTAACGTATCCGCTTAGATGGAAATGTGCCCCATCGCTCATGATCGACTATTTCCATAAAACGTTGGGAACACTTTTGGGCTTGTTTAACTTGTTCAACCGAGTACCGCTCCATGAATAAGTTTGCCAAAGCCTGTAGTACCAGTTGTCTAAAAAAAAAAAATTAAAAAAAAATACATTAAAATAAATCAAATGATTGCTGTCAAAGATCAGCATTACCCTTTAATCACCCTATAATAAACCGCTGCTGATTGCAGTAAAGCCTTAAGACGAATACGTAAAAGTGACGCTCACTCCATTTCACTGTGACCCAAGCCTCGCCATTGGTTACAGACGTTGCGCAATGCAAAAGACTTTTGTTATTCTAGCAGAAAATTTTTAGAAAAATAAAACTATCTCATTCACCACTCGTGGTGAAAATCTATTTTGAGAGAAAGCACTTGTATATCATTTAGCTCGCACTACTCAAATAGTCGCAATGGCCGAGCGAACAAAGCACAGGCGTACCATGCGAGAGGCGCGAGTTCGAGTCTCGGGCAGCGCATTTTTTTTCTTTTTGATAAATTTTTTTTACTTTTTTAATTTAATTTTTAGATTTTATAGTTTTAAAAAGAAATGTATATATTTTGATTTTAATTTAATTTTTAGAAACTTATTTTATGTATTATCTTTTTCTTTTTTAATATTTTTCTTTCCAAATTAAATATTCTCTCAATTTTTATATGTTATATTTTAAAAATAAGAATATAGGTCTAAATTTTTTTACTTAATTTTTGATTTCATTTATTTGTTTAATTTCTAAATTTATTATTTTTTCTTCTTTTATTTAAATTTTCTTTTAGTTTTTCGATTTGATTGTTTAAAGGCGAAACATATTTTTTTTTTTTGTCATATTGAATTTAATTTTTAGAAATTTAGTTTATTTATTTTTCTCAAATTTACTTTTTTCTTTTTTAGTTTAATTTTCAGATTTGTTTTAAAATTAAAAAAATATATTTTTTTTATTCTATTCTTTCTTGATTTATTTTTTTCTAAGTTAATTTTTAGATGTTATTGTTTTAAAAGAAAAAAACAAATATCTTTAATTTTTAAAATCTTTTATATTTTTTGTTTTAGTATCATTTTTTATTTTTTTATTTTATAAGAAAAATAAATATTTTAATTTAATTCAATTTTTAAAAGCTCCAATAAAGAGCTTTCAAGATAAATGCCCGAATTTACAACTGTCTTGCTTTTAGGTAATTTTTCCTCACGTACTGCAGTTCGAGCGCCATCAGAAGAATGTAAAAGCAAAAGTCTTTTCTTTGGTACCTATTAAATGCTCATGCCAACGATGGGCTATTAACTTGCCACTTGTTAAGCATGGCTAAATCTCTAGTGACCTTGAAATTTTTGGCATTGTTCCGTCTGCTTCAAAAACAATTCAAGTCACTGTCCACTTAATTACGATCTCTATTTATTTTGCACATTGTTTACTGGCACTTATGCAGAGCGTGCAAAAAGATGGATGTAAAGAATTTAAATCACTGCTGACAGTCAGTGCAACACACAAATCAAACATCGTGAAAAAATACTCATTTATGACAACAAGAAAAAAAAGCCAGCCAGTCGTGTCGGTAGCAATATGGAAAGTATTGCAGAGATCTTTTAATACTGCCATATATATGTACCTATGTATATAGCTATAGGCTGATATGGCATGTAGCTATGCAAATAAGTATGTTTTTTAATGGCGGTATATAAAATATATTTTTCATATGCATACATACATACTTTACTTAGCACGAATGCTACCGTGAACGCTTGGTCGTCCGAATGAGGAAACAAGGCTGGCCATGGCAATAAAGTGACATTATGCACAGGGAATTTATGTCAAGTCCCTGATGCGCTGCCAGCTGTCTAAAAAATTCTAGATGCATATACAGAACGCTTATACTCTTACATATAATATACATACATACATAGTATGTGAAAGCTCATCAGTATGGTGGTGAGTTCCACTGCAAAAGTATTAAATATTTATTACTCAAAAAAAAGCAACAGAAAGAAAAAATGCACACGCAAATTGGCAAAGAATTTAAATACTAAATATTGTACAAATACAACGTGGTTATCTACAATGAAAAATTGCAGAAAATTTTAAATTTTCTATAAATCCATTACGTGGCTTGTTTGCGCAAATTTGTCGATGACGCCGTTAAAATTGAAAATGCTAAAAAAGTTCCCCCTCCCCCCCAAGGAGTACTTCATTGGCAGAAGTATTTATTAACTTTTTCATAAGAACGTCAATCGTTTTTTCGTTGAGGAACTTGAAGCGTTGCTTATTGTGGTTTTTGCGGCTACTGATTATCTTCCCTCCCGCAAGCTTCGCGTTAAAAACAAAAAAAAACTACTTGATTGCCAGCTGAAAGTCACCTGACGTATATTCCTTTGTGCTGATTTGTAACCGCAAAAGTGCCTTTGTTCTTTTCCTTTGTTTTTCGCTTTTGCTGCATGCAGTGTGATGTTTGCATTTATTTTCATTGCCATTGTACGCCCCTGTAGCTTATACAATTTTACGCTATTACATATTATCGAAAAAATTGACATAAAAATTTATGTTTTTTGTATTATTTTTTCACATTCTACATAAGTATATATAAATATTTACACAGTCAGCAGGAAGGTCCTGCGTCGTAGCCTTTGCCTATTTTTTGGCATTGATATGAAAAATGCATCTTCGATTGCGCTAGATAAAGAGTATTGAACAAGCATTGCGGAAAGTTTTTAAAGCTCAGGGTGAATAATTTTCTTATTATGGTGAGAATTTTCTATCATTTTGTGGATGTGCGGCTATGAATGCTTATATTTTGTCCAAATATCGGCGTGCTAAGAAAGCAAACGATTCCTGCAATGTGCTCGAAGAAGAACATCAGTACAACATTCCGCGAGGAAATAGCAGATGGTCTTGTTTCTTTAAAATAAAAAACGGCCTGTGGGTAGACAGTAGGGTGGTCCAAAAATGTATGGGAGAAAAGTAAAATCGGAAATTTAATGCTCTCACCCCCTAGGATTGTTCTATACCGAAAAAAATATACCCCTGTTTTTTTATTTTAAAATCAAAATATTTTTAGAGGTCGCTCAAAGCGCTCAAAGTTTCCCATGTATTTTGTATGGGGAAAAAAAGACTTTTCTTAGAAATGGCATAGAATCCATGAAAATCAAAATTTTTCGATTTGAAAACTCTGCTTCTCTTCAGAGGACTTCAGAGAATAATGCCCAATTGTTTATTTAAACATTTTTTAATTTTAACTATTTTTTAAGGGTCTCCGAAATATCCCAAAAAAAATCAAATATACAAACAGAAATATACAAAAGAAAAAAAGAAAAAATAGTTTAAATTAAAAAACGTTTAAATAAACAATTGGGCATTATTCTCTGAAGTCCTCTGAAGAGAAGCAGAGTTTTCAAATTTAAAAATTTTGATTTTCATGGATTCTATGCCATTTCTACGAAGAGTATTTTTTTCCCCATACAAAATACATGGGAAACTTTGAGCGCTTTGAGCGACCTCTAAATATATTTTGATTTTAAAATAAAAAAACAGGGGTATATTTTTTTTCGGTATAGAACAATCCTAGGGAGTGAGAGCATTAAATTTCCGATTTAACTTTTTTGGACCACCCTAGTAGACAGTCATCGGTGCAAAGTATTGATCGTTCGGTATCTCAACAGCCTGGCTCCTCAATGATAGAAAGAAGAGCTGTGCATCTAGTGGTTGATGCTCGATTCGATGGCCAATATTATTTCTCAGGAATGTTAAGATGAGATCAGTCGTTCCCTACCCTAGTCGTAACTCGAAATAAAATGAAAATCTTTAGTTTTAAGAATATTACCTTAATAACTTATGTTTCTTTACAAAATTGGTTTAGAAACATAGATACTTGCAAGTTTATTCACATGCAGACCGACAAGACCGCCTTGAGACGGTGTCGAATATTTCTATCATAAGGTTAGGTTTGGTTATAGCGGCTGTCACCGCGCAGAGCACGGAGGCTGGAAAAGCCGGTTGGGATATCGCTGACCGAAGCCATTTGTTTCTTTCACTTCCTTAGTAACCGAACTACCGAGTGCGTTTGATATATGTTGCACAAAAAGTCGAGAACGTTCGCCGAGCTCAGGTTGGCTAGACCAGAGATAGGCAAAGTGGCTCCCAGGAGCCTTTTGCACTTATGAGCCGGCTTGGCGCATTTAGGTGCTAGATGGGGGGTAACATCAAGAGCCAGTATGAAGGGGGAAGAAAGAAGACCGTATTAAAATTTCTTGTACTCTGACTCTCATTACTAATATATATGATGCTTTTAATGTATGTTTTACACCCCCTTTACCATGAGAACTGATTTACCTCTTGCATAGCACTTGCTGGCTCTTTGACCGCTGTAAGAGCCAAAAATCTGCCCATCCCCGGGCTAGACAATCTAAAAAGCGCTTGTTGAAGAATTGTTTGCGCGTGTTGGCGACTGCGCTAAAAATCGTTGGTGCGGTATCCTAACCTTTTTTCGTGAGTGGCCACCAGGTAGTGTCCCGTGATTACGCCGACTATTAATTTGAGACAAGAGCGGTGCAGTCGAGTGAGAACTATCGATCGCTTAACATCAATCCTTGGTCATATTTAACTGGTAGTATGAAAGGTGGTTTCCACAGCCCACCTGGTATTTACCTCCTTAGGTTAGATGTATGCCCGCATTTTGAGCAGAATTTACTTCAGATATTTCTTTCCAACTCTTTACCAGCTCGTTGGCCAAGCAGACGAAGTGTTTATTTGAAAATTCAAAACTAAGAATATTTTGCCAATATTCATATGTATACAAAATATCATCTTGATCCGAATATTTTTATGGCATTGCCCGGTTGAGGGTTAAGCAAGGTCCAAACATTTCAGGTAAACATATATCTTCTTTTAGCGACTTTCCTACCTGGTTTAGTCTGTTAATTTGATTGCCTTTTTTCGTATGAGGTCGACCGTGACCTAAGGCTCCACACGGAGTGGTTACCGAGTGCGCGAACGCAAATGCAAAATTCAAGATTCAGTACCTTTGTACTTATGACCGTCAAGTTCTATACATACGTACATATGTATTGGAAAATGTTTTTTAATGAAAATGGGTCTGAATCGCCCAGAAAAAAAGGCAGCCACACATTTTCGAAAATAAAAAGAACACAGATAAAGCTAATAAAACCAACAACACACGAATCGACCCTTACTTGTTGGGTATTCCATAAATAAATTTAATATTCAAACCACAAAATTTAATGCAAATGGTTTGAAAAAAATGTTTTCTTTTGTTCTGAGACTTCTAATACCAACCAAATACATTATAAATACGACTTAAATGTTTACATCCGTTTAAGTATTTCGTAAGTAATAAATAAATTGCTAGCACTGGCATTCTTCTTTAATGGGAAATAAGTGTAAAAGTAGCCATGAAACAATGTCTTTATGCATTTTAGGCTTTCAGTGAAATTTTTTAAATGGACACTAAGCATTTATGGTAATTGAAGTTGGATGAGTTGCAGCCACGCGTGCAGACATATGCACATGAACCTATACAAAAGAACTTAAAAGTCAGACGTAAAGCAAAGTTATTTAACATAAGTTATATTCAATAGGAAAAAAATTATACAAAAATAAATAAAGTATTCATTTATAAAACATGTTGATTTATAAAGTAAGTAATGCTATCTCAGGTGGCATATTTGAATTAGTGCAACATGTTGACCTTACAACATTACGTAAATAATATGTTTTTTCTTGCTTACAACTCAACTGCATTGCGAAACAATAAAATTAATTCATTTACATAAGTATGCATATAATTTTGTATTGTTCTAACCATCAACCGAATTTTGCTTCCTCAAATCGTACATATGTATGTATGTACATACACATTTAATCATCTCAGCATATCAAACAAAACATTTCAACAAATTGTGCGAATTGTTGAGTGTTGCTGACAGCTTAATGTACATAGCACTTGCTGCATTTCCTTGTCATCCTTTCTACGTAGCTTTCACGCTAACTTCAAGCATCGCACAGTGTCTTAAATCTACATAAGTTGTAGTCAATAAAAAATAGTAAAATTTTTTCAGAATGGTGGCTTTCAAGCCGAACTTGTGATTAAACAGGAAGCTATTGCATGTTAAGGGGCGCGCAATACGTACGCAATATTGTTTACTAAGCTCCAAGCTTGGTCACAAGTAATTCGGTAGTAATGGTAATAATTGCCGCAGATCACTTAACGTAAGGGGGGACAGCTTATTTTTCACCTTATTAAATAAGTCAAATAAGTTATTATTACAATATGGATATCGAACGAAATGTGTTTGCAAAGGCTTGACTTCTTAACTAAATCCAAGAGAGTTGCCACATGTTTAATAAAAACCAAATTCAATTTCAATTAAGGCTATTACGATTTGTGTCACAGTTTGGGTGTCAGACGAAAGAGAAATTAAAAACAAAAAAAACTAGTTTGAAAATATTGTGAAGAGTGCTACCAACTGTATGAAAAATCGAATTAAATTAAATTATAACTTATATGAAATATGAAAATATGGTTGTAAAACGGAAGAGTGTTAAGAAATATTTAATTTGATTATCTATAATATTTTTGAAGTGTCTGTAGAGGGTTGCCACCTGTTTATAAAGTTAAAATCAAGTTAGTTAATAAGTTACATGACTTACTAAAAGGTAGGTATCAATTGAAATATCTTTGAAAAAAGCTTTATTTCCGAAATATATTTAAGAGTGTTGCCACATGTTTAAAAAATCAACTTCAACTTGAATTGCGGCAATTAGTTAATTGAAGTCTGCATCAGAAGATGGGTATTAGGTGAAGGAGCTGTAAAAAGGTTTTAATTAGAAACATATTAAAGAGGGTTGCCACCTGTGTGAAAATTCGAATTTTCTTAAATTATGCACACGCATCGCTTATAACTCTGACAGGTGTTTAAAATAAAAAATTCTTTTTTTTCTTGATAATTTATTTGTAAAGAATTTTTATCAAGCAAAAACTCTCATCGCATTCTGTGTCAATATTTATAAAATAAAAAGCTCTACGATTTCCACATGAGGGGAACTGGTTTCATTGTCACATAAGAAAAACATGAAATTTAAAGCAAAAAAACTCTTGACTGCCATAGCCGAGTAGGTAGAGCTGTCGGCTATAAATTCTGTGTGTCGCAGGTTCAAATGCCGGCACATGAAGTATTTAAAAGATAGATAAATTTTTTTTAATATAAAAAATTTATAATTTTCATATGAAATTTGAATTTGTAAACGCTTGTCAATCGCATTTTCAATGTTGATAATTTATCAAGAAAATATGTAGCTTTTGATTTCGGTGCTAGAATTCCAATTCTTGATAAATAATAAAAAAATTTACAAATTATAAAAAGTTTTATTTATAAAGTGCACAGAATCAGGCTGTTAATTTACTTCCTTTTTTTTTAATGAAAGCACAACACTTTCCCACCAACTCCAAATCTCATTCGTTCAACGTCGCGTGAGTTGCACTGTGCCGCATTAACACGGATTCCTTACGCCCGCACCACCAAACGTCACTTGCAGCATTGCCACAGCGTACTATTGTTCAACGTTTTTTTCCTATTATTTATTTACTATGTTGTTGTGTTGTTTTACTAAAGCGTTAGTTGTAGTTGTTGTGGCGACTTTTACATCAACAAAACATAGAACATTTTTGACATTTAGCCGTGCTGTTGTACAACAATTTATTTAGATGCTTGCAACATGTCGTCCGTTTCTTGCTGCTGACGACATTCTGTGTTGTTTCGTTTTTTCTGCTGCCAGCGTCATACCAGCATATTTCCTGGCATTCTTTAATCTTGCATTTTCCTCTTCAAGCGATAAATATTTAGAATTTAGTTGTGTTTTTTTTTTGCTAACATGAAAATATTTTACTATTTTTTAACAACGCGTTGCAACCGGCTGAAAAGTTACGCGTACCAGGCATTCATTCTTCTTCACTCAAACACCTTCAACATGGAGTGCTCTGCTAGCCGCCCATCGTCTCATTTGGAATGCAATGCGTGTGGCGCATGCGCGTCTGGCCATCGCGTTCACATCGTTTTTATCGCAATTTATTTTCAATCGTTTTTAATTGATTCATGTTGCGTTAGTACTCATTTGCTGCTACATAGCCATGTTGCTGATAGGCCGATCGCTGATGCGCTTGCTTGTCTATCGTAGTAGTTTTGGTTTTTCCTGTTGTCCGATTGAAGTCGCGCACGCTTTTTTCGTAGTCTACTTTTTGCATAAATTTGTTTATGCGTGTAAGTGTTTGTTTGCGTTGAGTGCATTAAATTTGCATTAAAATGTGAAATTTTATTGGTTTTGCCGACATTGTTGTTGTTGCTGCAGTTGTTTTTTAGTTGGTGGATGAACTGTTTGTTGTGCTGCACTGATGCACTGATGCAGCTGCCATGAATTGACACTTTGATATGTGCCACAAGTTAAATGCCACTATCGCTGCAGCCAATAAATTTTGTTATTGATTTTATTTTGAAACTATTCATAGTTGCCCGTCGGCGTTAAATGTTGCTTGTATAGACATACATAAATATGTGCGCGTTTGGGAGTATCTACATACCTGTTGGTTGTCATGTTTTTACAATATTTATGCGCAATTGTTGTCATGTAAACTCGAGCGGCCAACTTTTTTTTTTTGTTTTTTGTTTTACTAAATAGAATTAATTTGCATGTAGCGAACTTGTTGACTTTTTTTTGTATTTTGGGTAATGATGTGTTATGAATATTAAACTTATCAATCATAAAGTTCAATGAATTTAAAAAGCTCTCCAATGGGAATTATTTACATTTAAATGGTCGATAAATGACTTTTAAACGGCGAAATATGTGTATGTACCAGGTATTAAATTTGGAACTTAAAAAATTCACTATTTTCGAGGTACACGAAGCTTGGCTCCACAATTTTCTTTTAGATAACACCAAGTATACGTTGCCAATTGCAAGCTGGTATCTGCATATTTTGCGATACTTTATACTTACACCTAATGCCCTTCTATATAAGTCAATATGTGAAGTAGGGTAATTTTTAAAATATCAACATAAAGGGGCACCCCTTTTTTTCTATGTACAAAATAAAGAAATCCAGCGAAACTTCATAATAAAAGAAAAAAAAAATTAGGGTTCGCTACCTGGGTTGATATACAAAAGATATTTTGATATAACAAAGATATTTTTTTCGATTTTGTTATCGATATTTTTATCGATTTTGTTATCGATATTTTTTATCGACTTACTTATCGATATTTTTTCGATTTTGTTATCGGTATTGCTATCGATTTTTTAATCGATTTTGTTATCAATATTTCTATCGATTTTCTATCGATATTGGTATCGATTTTGGTATCGATATTTTTATCGGGTTTTTTTCGGTTTTGACGGGTGCTACTATCGATTTTGTTATCGATAGAGTATAGAGATAAAAATAAAGATAGAGGAAAGCAGAATAACATTAATGTAATTAGAACGAACTGGGTAGAGGTAGGGATCTACATAAATAGAAAAAAGAAACAAAAAATATAGCCTTAAGCAAAAGCAGATGTGTGTGTATGTACATATGTACATTGGTTTTGTGACAACGGAACGTAAGCTTCACTTCTCCATTGTGGCCCAGGCGCACTTACTTTCTTATATTTGGAAAGAAAATGTTCACTATTAGAATAACTAAATTTGTTGTTCATATCTAGTTTGAATTCCTTCGGGGGACTAAAGCTAATCACGAAGATCAAAATCTAAAACTTCAAGCACTAACCGAGAGCTCTCTGTTCAGTTTTATTTTATAACTTTATTCAAATGCAGTCATTGGACAACTCATTGGACAACTCTTCCCAAATAATTCTTAGAAATATAACATCAAATAACCTAATAAATGACCAAAAAGAAGAGCTAAGTCGGTAAGAGAAAAAGTGTTTAAATCCAGATTTGTGGAGGCCCCGAATATGTGGGAGTCCCGTGGTTTCCGCCATGGTTACCACACCATAAATCCGGCCCTGGTGTTGCCGATGGAAAACCTATAAGTTTGTGGCCGCCAAAATGAGAATGATATAAACATGGATTAGCTAAGATGCTATGGGTCATGCTGTAAAATCTGGTTATAACGCTAAGAATGCAATTAATGGAAATACTTTGCAAATCCAGCCAAAGCGATCATTTTACCACGTACAATATTAATAAGCACCTTTTGCATTGATTCAAGCGAATATTCACACCTAAGCAACACCTTATCATTTAATTCAATGAAAATGGAGAAAGAGCAATGATATATGTATTTTCATATGGCAGCACAGCAAGGCGCCCAAGTAGGCATATTTGTGTATTCCACGCACTGTCAGTGCCGCAGTGATTGCAGCACGATAACAACTCAATTTAGTCGGTAGTATGAACATAGGTGGACGCCCATGAGCTTATAAAATATTATACATACATACTTACTTACATATGTACGTACATCCTTACATATATACACACATGCAGCTGCAACGAACCGCACAAACTTTAGTTGAATTAAGCGGTTTGCAAATTTAATTTATGTAGCAAACAAACAAAATGCAAAAATGTATTGAGCCGCCTAACCGACTGATAAAATTAATTGAAAATTCAAAAATGGCAAAAAAAAAAATTAAACGAACTCATCATGCCGCTAAGCGCCACCAGCGCAATACAATACAGCAACGCCTCCGCCACACCAATCCAGCAATCATTTTAGCTACCGATTTGCTGACGCTTATCGACCATATCAACAACAACACCAGCAACAATCACTTGCGCGTACGTGTACTACTAACACGCCAGTATATCGCCTTTATAGACATTCATCGATGGCTTGCTCGTTTATTATTTATGCTTGTAATCATTACCACAACTCGACTGCATAAATGCCGATCTTATCTGGCCGATACTTACTGGCGGCGTTGATCGCCTCGTATATTTGAAAGTGTACGAGTATGTACTACATTGTCCAACAATGAATTACGCGTTCATAAGTGTTGCCTCATTTGCATTCAGGAGCGCGCACAGTGTGATGAGGCTTAATGGTTTTCCTTTTTTTTTGTGTTAAATAATGGCTTGGAATATCAAACTTTGACTGATTTTTTTATTCGTTTGAAATTTTCTAGGAGAACAATTAAAAATAAATATTATTTTCTTGACGTCATGGTGCGTATGTACATATTTATAAAAAAATTTTAGTTAAATTATTTTTCAAATAATCCGTGCATATATATATTTTTTTAGCACATGAAAGAGATAATTTATTAACTCTGCCATCACCATCTGTCATCGACGATCAACCGCGCTTAGCTGTGTTCAGTTCAAAAAGTTTGGTATAATTAGACAGGTCATTATTTTTTCATTAGAATGGCAGACTGGCCTACAGACATAATTTGTCAGCGACCTGTCCTATGCTGTAATGGACCTAATAAATGACATTTGTTAGCATTAAAGTTTCTTCGTTGTGCCAAGAAAAAAGCGTAAATACTTAATTTTTTACTCATCAGCCTTGTTTCTTTCATTTCCATTCACATGACTTGTCCAGAACACCTATTTTTGCACAGTATTTTTTTGGCGTGGTATAGGTAACGCCATTTAGCAGTTTACTTTTTAAATTTTTTTAAAACGTGTACTCTCCAATTATCTCGGGTAATGTATGCTTTTTTGAGGAGATTTTTCTTATTACCGTTCCATGGATTACATCTGTGGACACTTGGCAAAACGACATAACTAGAGTGAATGCATTTTCCATTTGAACAATATTAGTCGTAGGTGTAGTTTTAGATGCTCTGTTGATACAAGCCTAATACAAATTGAAATTGTTTGTTGTCAAACTTCTACAAAAACAATGCAAGCCATAATTTTTTTGAGTCATTGAAAACGAAATCACCCTCTTGTAAATTTCAAGCCGCGACAACTGATTTCGAGGCTGGGTTAGTTTGGAATTTATGGAGAGTACACCTCCCCACAGGGCAATATAAATAGATCAATTGTGATACCATATCGATGGCTATCTTAGCTTATTTTCAATGTATTTTCGTTTGAGATAGGGCGTTTTTGAACCGAATTATGAAATAGGGCGTTATTCAACCAAATTCTGAGATAGGGTATTTTTCAATAAAAATCTGAAATAGGGCGTTTTTCAATCAAATTCTGAAGTAGGGCGTTTTTGAAAAGTTTTCTCAGATAGAGCGTTTTCGAACTGGCTGCCGAGATATGCGAATAAAATTTCCTTTCAATATTAGAAAACTAAGACAAAACAAAACAAAGGTGCGTAAAAATAAAGGCAAAAGTGAAGACCAACGTAAACTTAAACACTTTACTTATATAAAGGAAAAGGTGAAGGGTAATATGTAGATGAAGAAAATGATAAACATAAAAGTAGAAACAAAGATAAATATAAAGAAAAAGAAGAGGATGAGGATACCGATAAAAGTAAAGATGAAGATAGAGGAAGAAAGATTAAAATAAATGTAAAAGGCAAGAAAAGGATATAGACAGAGACACAGGGACCCAACCTGCGAAATATTTGGGGATTTTAGAGATTTTCGGGATTCTCGGGTCTTATCGATAAAATAATCGATATTTTTATCAGTTTTGTTGTCGATATTTTTATTGAATTTGTTTTCGATTTTGTAATCCATATTTTTAGCGATAATGTTAGTGATATTATTATTGGTTTTGTTGTTGATATTGTTATCGATATTTTCATCGATGTCGTTATCGATTAGTTACCGATTTTGCTGTCGATTATTTATCGATTTTGTTTTTGATTATTTATCCATTTTGTTATCAATATTTTTATCGATTTTGTTATCGATATTGTTATCGGTATTTTTATCGATTTGCTAATCGATTTTTGTTTTCGATATTTTTATCCATTTTGTTATCGATATTTTTATCGATTTTCTAATCGATTTTGCTACCAATATTATCCATTTTGCTGTCGAATTTCTCATCGATTGTTATCGATATTTTGTTGGATTTTACTATCGATTTTGTTATCATTGTTTCATAAGACGAAAGTTGTATCAGAGCTCATTGTAGTTGTTCTGATCTCGAACAAACTGTGAAAAGATGTCCTTTCCCGGAAAAATACGGATCATCGTACCTTTAGTTGGATCAGTAATTAACCAGCAGGCTCCTATTTGAGCACAATTCGATAGTGCTGAGTTACCTCGTTGAAAATGTAACGGAATTCAGTAACGGATTTTGCGGTGTTTAACTTGAACTTGTATTGACGTGCCCTTCTAAGAAGGGAAATATGCTCTATTCTGGCTCTTTTTTAGAAGATTTTTTTGAGCTTATAAAGAAGGTTACCCACAACTCAAAATTCTGAGACTTTTTTGACTCTTAAATGAGTCCGAATACTTATGGGGTATAACCATTTTTATTTACCTAAATAAATTTTGCAGCGAGGGGGCTTCAATTGACGAAAAATGCCTCATATCTCTACATAATTATATAATTATAATTTTATGCATCTCAATGTAGATATTTGAACACTGTGTATCATATTACTGCCTACGGCAACGAAGCAATAAATTCATATTTTCGTTTCTTGACGCGTGAAACAGTAGCCACCGTGGCCTGCAACTAAAACTGCATAACTGTAATGCGAGTATGAACGATACCAAGCTAAAAATTTAATAACTTATCGGTAAACTATGAATTTGCTTGCAGCTTTCAGTGTCTACATGAACTTGCATGTACATAGACATAAATATAGACCTACATACATACTACATATCTGTAAATTTAGCATTTTTATGACAGTCACTCATCATTTTCCAGCTGTCAACTTTATTGAAGCTAAGCCGGTTTTGTGCTCGAAAATTTGTGAGATTTGTATTAAACTAAATAAAACTAGCTTAAATTTATTCCAAACCTACTAAATGTTTTTTGCATTTATTTATTTTTATTTTTTGTATTGCGCCTACTTTAATCTCAGCCGCAATCAATTAAAACTGGTTAACTGGTTAATGCCACCTGTCGCATAAATCTCCAATCAGAGCTTGATTGCGCGCGCTGTGGCTTGTTTGTTTGTTTGTCAGAGTCACTCACTTTGTTGGGCGACACATTAGTTCATTCATTACGTTGAAATGCAATAATAATTCGCTGTGTTGGCGTTAATTAGTTAATTGTGCAGAGTAAATATAAAAAAAAGGAAAATGAAAGCAAAGAGTAAGAATGAAATAGATGGATGAAAATAAATGACAGACTAAAAATAAAATGAAACTAATGGAAGTATGCAGAATAGGCTAGTTGATTTTAGTGAATAAAGTTGCAAGCACTTTTCTTTTAATTGATGCATATTTTATTACGAAACGATGAGTGATGTTGCGTGGGTTTGTACGTGAAACTTAACGCCGCCCAATATGTAAATTAGGGAATGCTTTTTATTTGGCAATTCATTGGTTGCGTTAACGCATCTTTCCGGAAACAGATAATAGTGTTTTTTTTTATTAACAGAAAAGTTCGGTGATGCACTTTCTATTTCGTGAATGGCAAACCAGTGTGGGTTTCTAAAAAAATTTCGAGCATACACTGCCGGCAAAAAGTATTGGCACAGCGATTTTTTCACAATATATGCATTAATTTCTATTCTAATATTTTCCGCAAATATGGTATGGTAAAAATATTCTACAACAAAAATCATAAAAATATAATTCCTAAACTTTGTGAAAAACTCGCGAAAATTCAGCAAACTTTCTACTTTTTATTCAGATTTTCTAGAATTTTTTTGAATATGCAGATTTGTAGCCCAATCAATTTTATTATAAAAGTACAAGTTTTAAGTAGCTAGGAATTACCTCTTGATTTTTGGCAATTTTTTTTTCACGCAGTCTCTTCCATACACACAAATTTTTTCGAAAATACTTTATATGGAAAAAGTGCAAAACACCTTCAACAAAAAAAAATTCTAAGAAATCAGTGTGATTTCTGATTAACTCCGAACTTGTATTTTTTTAATAGAATTTAATGGGCAACAAAACTGCATACTCAAGAAAATTTCGAAAAATCTGATTAAAAAGTTGAAAATTTATTGAATTTTCGCGAGTTTTCCACAAAATGTAGAAATATTTTTATATTTTTTGTTGTTGAAAGAACCATATTTTTATAAAAAATTTCTTCGTATGGAAGAACATGAGTGACACCGTCAAAAGCAAAAAAAAAAAACTCAAAAATTAACGATATTTTGAAGGCACTACAAACTTGCGCTTTATTGTACCAGAATGATATGACATAAAAATGCGTCCAAAAATTCTGAATAAAAAGTGTAAATTTTGGATAAAACTTTGTTAATTTTTTTTGTGTAAAGTTGAAACTGTGATTTATAGCGTTTTTTAACAGAATTAAATATAAAAAAAATTTCGTTAGCTGTTTTGTGGGATTTCTATAAAATATGTATATAACTTGTAGTAAGCTACAAAATCCTAACTTGAAAATAGTTGAAAAGTAATGCAAGAGTAATGCAGACGTAAACGGGAGATTGTTTCTTTTTAAAAATTGTTTTTTTTTTTAAATATCCACATACAAATTTTACTTTGAATTCACTTTTTTTCTGCACTTCACAAATACTTTTTCGAATTCAGGACAAATAAACGGAAAATGGATATTTTGAAGTTATGTCTGTCAGAGTTTGAATATGGGGCCATCTACGGCAGAATATGTAAACAAGTATGTAAGTATTTAATGTAATAAAATAAAGTAAATAAAAATAAATAAAAAAATAAAATAGTGACTTTTAGTTCCTCCCTTATCAACTTTAAGTTAAATAAAAAAAGAAAAAAATAACAAAAAAAGAAAAAAACAAGTAAGAAAGTCTAAGTTCGGGCGGAGCCGAACATTAAATACCCGGCGCAAGTATTAAATATATGTTTTCCACCTTTCCGAAAGCTACCGCTACATGATAAGCCGGGGTGTATACATTTTAAGTAAATTAGCGTCCTTAAATTTCGAAATATTGAAATTTCAAGCATTTCGGAAATTTACCGTTATATGAAAAGCGGCCTCAATTTTAGTCCGATTTCAACAATTTTCAACGGTTTGCTTTTATGTGGCAAGCACAATAACCATACCGAGCTTGGTACAAATTGCTAGAACGGTTAGCGAGATACACATATGTGATCACAAGTGGGCGGTACTACGCCCATTTTCCAAAATTTTGCATAAACGTATTTCTTGGTAAAGAATGGTTGCAACCATCAATTTTGAATAAATTAGCTTTAATTGATTTAATTGATTTATCGAAGATTTTGTATTTCTCGAAATTACCGTTATATGGGATGTGGGCGTGGTTATTGTCCGATTTTAGAAATTTTCGGCCATATGGTATGTTGTACCAGAACCAACAACTGTGCAAGTTAGGAAGAAATTGGTGTAGCGGTTACCAAGTTATACACATGTAACTATAAGTGGGTGTGGCTACGCCCATTTGCCAAAATTTTGTAATATTCTTATTTTTCGTCTAAAACTCATTGCAAATATCAATTTTGAGTGAATTATCTTCAGTAGTTACTAAAATATCGCAGTTTCCGTTTTTCTGAAAATTACCGTTATATGGGAGGTAGGCGTGGTTATTGTCCGATTTTTAAAATTTTCGGCCATTTAGTATGCTGTGCTAAGGCCAACAACTGCGCCAAGTTTGGAAGAAATTGGTGCAGCGGTTACCAAGATATACACATGTAACCATAAGTGGGCGTGGCTACGACCATTTTCCAAAAATTTATAATATTCATGTTTTCCGTCTGAAACTCATTGTAAGTATCAATTTTGAGTGAATTATCTTCAGTAGTTACTAAAATATCGCAGTTTTCGTATTTGTTAAAATTACCGTTATATGGGAGGTAGGCGTGGTTATTGTCCGATTTCGCCCATTTTCAATACCATCCGTACTACGCCCAAAAGAAGTTCACGTACCAAGTTTCGTTAAGATATCTCAATTTTTACTCGAGTTATCGTGTGCACAGACGGACGGACGGACGGACGGACGGACGGACAGACAGTCACCGCTTAATCGATTTCTCTTTTCATTCTGATCATTTATGTATACATTTGTCTATATCTATCTCGATTCGTTTTGCCTGTTACAAACAATCGTTATTTGAACAAAGTTATAATACCCTTGTGCACAAGTGCGCTCGGGTATAAAAATAGTGACCTTTAGTTCCTTCCTAATCAACTTTAAGTTACCTTATCGTTACATAAATTTCCTGCGGATTAACTATTTGATCTCTTTGTATTGTAGTATGCAAGCAATGTCGCAACCAGGCTGGTCTAGTCAAAATTCGGTTTTTACCATTCTGTGAAGAGTACAAAAATAGTTTTTTTGTACGCCTATGCTGACTTCCTCATATGTACGATGAAATGTTCGTGTAAAAAAATAATAACACAAACGAATTTCTTTAACGTTTTTAACGTTTACTTCGCTTTTAATAAAATTTATTATATGTATAACAAATAAAATATGTACAAAAAAACTTAAAAAAATATTTAGATTTAATTCATAAAAACATTATTTGTTTTTTTTGGTGAATCGCAGATATAACAAATTCGTATAGAGCTTTCATTGAATGCTGTCGTTTCTCTTCAACGTAACTACCAGGAATGTCCATGCCCGTAGCCACCATCACCTTGATAACTGTCACCATTATGGTACACCTGAGGATGGTGAGCATGACCGATGCGCTTCACAACGGCATTGAAACCATGATGGCCATCAGCTGTGTATTCAACTACACGTTTAGTGCCATCAGCTTCATCCAGAGTGTAGCCGCCTAGCGAGAAGAGAAAAGGAGGTTATTTTCGCTTAAAAACCGTTTGAAAACAACGCCAACTCACCCTTAACATG
>NW_023458565.1:26031430-26050500 GCF_013731165.1 Rhagoletis pomonella
GTGACCATGTTCTGCCAGTGCTACTCCGAAGAGTGCTACAGCGATGACGGCGACACATGAAAGAATTTGCATTTTTGTTGAATTTGAATTTAATATTTTTTTTTTAGTTTTTTTTTTTTGGTATACTGGCTACTTAGTAGCTCTATTGAAGTTTAAAGTTGAACTGATACCAACTAGCTGTCAACAGTTTCTATTTATACTCTATTCTTAATGAAACTGATCTTTACAGTAAGCTACAAATGTATGTATGTAGATAGGTTCTGTTAGTGCAGATCAAAATTATTTTATAGCAGGAAATTCAAATGTATGCACTTTTTGAAAGTGTACCAATGTCTAAACAATCAAAATTCTGCTAAATTGTTTAACTCACTAATTGCTATTAAACTGAAATGAAAGCTCGATTTGAACTAAAACCAATGACTAAGAAGGTCGCCCAGCAAATTCCGAAGTCAACTAAGTGCAGAAGTTTATGAATACTAACTAAAGTACACATTCAACACCCAGCCCATTTTTTTTTTGGCAGCAAATACTAACACATGATTTATTGTTTCATTGATGAATGCTTTGTATTATACATTTTCATAGTAGCTACTTTACACATGCAGATGTATTAGGGCGGGTCGATTTGTAGGGGCCCACAAAAATTAACAGAGGCACATCGCGATTATGATTACTGACTTTCTCATAATGCAACTTCAATTTTTAAATAGCCTAAAATGATCATCGTTGAAATTTTTATTTTTTTTTAATTTTAATTTTATTTTTTATTTTATTTTACATATTAAACACTGTATGAAAATGATAAAGCACGGTATGAAAATGAAAAAGTATTTGTCATACAATATGTCGATAAAGAGTATTACCAACATAATAATAAAAAATACGTTATACGTGTTTAAAAATTGAAACATTAGAAATTGTTTATGTTTTTTTTTTTATTTACATGTCATATGTTTTTATCTTTTAAGTTGAATTTTTGAATAAAAAAAAATTGATTAAAATAAGAAAAAAATTTGTTAAAAAAAAAAAATAAAAAAAAAAATAAAAAATATTTAAAAATTGAAGTTGCATTATGAGAACGTCAAATTTCGTGCTGTCGATTTTCGAAAAAAAGGCGTTCAAATCCAAAAAAAGTACGTAAGCGCCCTCTGGCGGCCCTCGAAAGAGAAAACTAATGCCAGAAATAGATTCCTCGACCCCAAAAACCCCCAGATACACATTTTGGCTAGTTTTCAATACAGCTGTATCAACAGGTGAGCCACTTTTTGAAAAAAAAAACTATTTAGATAGAAAAATCGCTGGCTCGAAATTCATTTAAGACCTATGGTTTCTTGGGCAAAAATGCTTGAAATGACCATAATAACCATAATCGCGATGTGCCTTTGATGCAAAAAATTTGACCCGCTCTAATATGTATGTGCATATTTTCGCACTTAAATTTAGCGATCAACACCATTTACATTCACATATTTTATTGCTGTTGTTGTTGTTGTTGTTGTTAGTAAAATTTTAATTATTCTTACTTTAAGAGCTTTTGTTACATTGGGCAATGGTAGCTTGTCGCGGTTTTGGTAATTATGTTCATAACATTTATGTAGCATAAATAATTTGGAGAATTTGGGCGAAGTACCTACTTATGAAAATTAAATTTGGATAGCATTTGCCGTTATTTTAGTTAACAAGTTTAATAAAAACCGAAGCTTGCGTAATTAGCGCATAAACAGAATTTTACTTCACATAGCTATATTTAGGTTTGTCTTACAATAAAGCTTACAAATTTTGTGTTGTTTAAGGTAAAATTTTTAATTATTTAAAATATATTTTTTTGGCCCAACCTTTGCGCATTTTGCAACACAATATAGTATATAAAGAAACCACAGTTGGCTAGTTGGTATCAGTGCCACTTCAACCTCCAGTAGAGTTACAAGCCATATAATAGAAAGAAAAAAAAACCTTTCTTTAAATAAATTAAAAATATAAAATGCATATCCTCTCCTGTATCGCCGTCATCGCTGTAGCGCTCTTTGGCGCAGTACATGCAGGACATGAGCATGCCTCCAGCTATGCGTCAGTAGTACAAGAAAACATTCCTCACCACGCGGGTCACGACGAGCACAGCCACGGCTATGAACACCACGAGGAACACCATGAACCGCACCATTATCCCAAATACACATTCGAGTATGGTGTAAAGGACACACATACTGGCGATCACAAGAGCCAGTGGGAGCATCGGGATGGCGATCATGTTAAGGGTGAGTTAATTTATTTACTATATATATTTTTTTTTAAATAATAAATGATATTAATATAACCCGCTAGGCGAATACACTCTGGATGAAGCTGATGGCACTAAACGCGTAGTTGAATACACAGCTGACGATCACAATGGCTTCAATGCGGTTGTAAAGCGGATCGGCCATGCCCATCACCCTGAGGTGCATCACCATGGCGACAGCCATCATGGCGATAGTGGCTACGGGCATGGAGATTCAGGCTCTAGTTATGTGGAAATCAAACAACATCACTAAGCTAATACAAAGAGAATGGAATGTTCACACGGGATTAATTTTTAACCAAAGAAGTTTGTAAATTTATGTAATTCTTTAAAATAACATCTGCTTAGTTTTTGGCAAATTATTATCTATTAAAAACAAAAAGTTTCATTAAACAGTTGGGTTCTATTTATCCTGGGAATATTTGCTATTCCATACTTGGGGTGTGGTTTCAATATACCTCCATTTACAGCTGACGCATGTGGCTATGTTAAACCACAATTATCACCATATTCCACGAAGAACCTTCGAGGAGTTAGGACCATGCTCCAAGGTCTGCTACCAGTTGATCTTCCATTATGCTCTGAACTGTTGTATTACTATGATATTTTTGAAAAATGGGCGTGACCCCGCCCACTTATGATGAAATGCTGTATCTCGGTAGCCGCTTCACCAATCCTTATCAAACTCGGTGCGAGCCTTTGGTAGGGTCTAACTAAGAAATCTGTTGAAAATATTTGGAATCGGGAAATAACCACGCCCAGCTGCCATATAACGGTAATTTACAGAAACACGAAAACTGCGATAAATCGATAACTACTGGAGCTAAGTCACTCAAAATCGATGATTGCAATAACCACTTAGCAGAAAATTAGATTGTTGTAAATTTTTGGATAATGGGCGTGGCGCCACCCACTTATGACTACAAATATGTAACCGATTTATCAATTTCTACCAAACTCGGTGCACTTAGTAACCTTGATACTGAAAAGGAATTTGTTGAAAATTATTCAAATCGGACTAAAATTACACCCGCTTCCCGAATAACGGTAAATTTCAGAAATATGAAAACTCTGATAGTATTTCAATAACTGAGGACGCTAATTTACTTCAAGTTAATAGTTACAACAATCCCCTAATAATAAGTAAGACTGCTATAGACTTTGAGGAATTGGGCGTGGCACCGCCCACTTTATGAATACAAAGGTGTATTTCGGTAACCACTTTAACGATTTGTGCCTAACTTGGTTCAATGATATCATTAAGGGCCAATTTTTCAGTGCCAGTTTAAACTTAGATTAAGTAAACTGAGTTTAAATTGAACAGCTGGCTGACGTTTGATTGGCTGATCTTAGTTTAAACCAGCCAGATCGGGCGTTTAAACTTAGTTTAAAACACGGCCGTGCACTGAAAAACTGGCCCTAAGCCTAACTCTGCATATTATCGAAAACGTTTGAAATCGGGAAAGACCCCTACTTACCATGCAAAGGTAATTTCGAGAAATTTGAAATGAAGATATTGATACCGGCGCCGGGTATATAAAGTTCGGATTCGCTCGAACTTATACTTCTTTACTTGTTAAATTTGCTTTTGTTCAAAATAAAAAAAAAAACTTCCAAGATTGCCTGAATGTGAAATGGCAAAATAGTAAACGGTGGCGAAAATATAAATATGAACGCGACATTTTACCAAGTTTTGGCAAAATGTCTAGCTCGTTATTTAAAAAAAAAAAAAAAAATGGGCCTTAGACTCTGTAGAAAAATTAGCCAAATTTCAACAAAATTGGTATGCAGTTTTTTCTAGTATAAAGTGAAAGTTGGAAGTGGCTGCAGAATACCGCTAATATTTAGATTTTTTTTTTGGTGATTTTTTTTGTTGAAGGTGCTACCAATTCGTAGGTATCTCAAACATATTTTATTATACTCAAAATGTTTCTAGTAATTCTAATTAAAAATCCCGAAATTTTGACATAATTTTTCAACACTGGCAACACTGGAAAAAACGGCCAGCTGTTGTCTTTTGTATAAATAAGCAAACATAGCAAGCGAGTTTTGAGTCCGCGGTAGCCGAGTGGTGAGAGTTGCGGGCTACAAGCCTGTAGCTGCCAGGTTCGATCCTCGGTTGGAGCTATTGCCAGCGAAGTTTTTGTTTTTATTTTTAGTTTATTTTTTTTTACATTTGATTTGATTTATATATTTAATTTTACTTTATTTTATTTTCATTTATTTTATTTCATATCACATTTTTTATTTTTCTATTAGTTAATTGAAACTTTTCGACTGCTTTCAACAAAAACTGAAAGCAACATAAAAAAAATATATAACTAATAAATGAATGAATAAAAAAGAAATAAATGAACATTCTATTGGCCGTGGGACTCGAACCGACGACCTTGCGGCTCGTTAATCCGCATTACTGCCGTTTGTCAAGGCACAATTTTAATCAGATCAACTCCGCCTTTAATCCGGATCAACGCTGGCGTCTGTCTATGCTTTTATTAGATAACGAGCTATACTTGCATGCAAAAACAATAAACATTAAATAAACAAAAGAAAGCCAGCTAAAACATGTTAAAATGTCGCCTCTCTACCCATTTATAGTTCCGGCGCTGTACACGCATTACTTACCACTCATTTTCTCAAGAAAATTCCATATGCCCTGCAGATTTTCAGACATAAGTAAATAGATAAATTCTCAATGAACTTTGCAATAATTTAAGAGTCGAATACTTTATAGTTTCACTTTCGCTTGCTCATTGTTTTTGTAAAGTTTTATATTTTTCCATTTTTATTTTCCCTTTTAATTACCAACTGTTTGCGAAAACATCTGCTTTAAAAAAATTGTTTTTTTTTACCAAAAATTTATGTTTTCACTAACAAGTGAGTTGTACCCATAAACAAACAAAAACTATAGAGCTGGTATTTTTACGCAGCATTTTCTTCGAGCGTAGTCCCACAGATGCAATGCCGGAAATATTTGATAATATAAACGGCCACTTTAGTGTTTTTTATTATACTTTTCGTGTTTATTTTTTATTCAATCAACAAAAATTGGCATCTTCATCTTCAAGACATATTTACATATGTATGTATATGTATGTATGTGTGCGCAGGGTGTCTGTTCTCCAAAGCGCTTGCCGGCTGATGGTTTAGCTAATTTTTGATATTTTTTTGGGTATGAAAGTGCGTCTGCTTGTCATTTTTATTGTTGATTTGTGTACAGTTGTGCGTGCGTGAGCTTTTAAATTTATGCGCTCGTAAATTTTTACTCTCGCTGAATTTTAATTATTAGTTTTTGTTTTCTACTCTACACACAATCACAAAGCTGAGGCATCATAAAGCCCGGCATCAGCAACATGTTGATAACAAACAGATATTTCGCAACACCACTCACACAGAAATGTATAATTAAATTTTTGATCCCATTATAATTATTACAAACTATTTTATAGGTCTATGGAGTATTAAAATAAGAGCACGTGTGGGATAATTTCGTGAACTAAACATTTGTTCATTATTACAACACAACTTACATGCATACATATGTACATACGAGTTTGGTTAAGTCAGCAGAATATTTGACACAGTTTGTTTCTCAGTGTTACATCATGTGAAATTTTATTTGATCTATTCCTCTTTATTTGTTGTAACGTCAACCCTTCCAAATGTTTATGAAAAACCGCTGTTTTAAAAGTTGAGGCTATTAACGGCTTTGTGTAATATGAGCAGATTGTAATGGCACAGCAACACGCAAAGTTTACGAGCAATTAGCGTAGAACTATTTTAATTGTCAATATATATTTAAAGATCCTAGATTAAAGATGACATTGAATATTATGTATGAAATGAGTATTTAAGAACTTTTTAAATAATATTGGGAAATGCAATAAAAAGTATTGAATACGGGAAGTGTTCACAGGCATTATTTGCTGCTGTAATCCAACAATAAATAAGATAAGGTTTTCTAAAGTCTTTATAACCATGTTTCAGAAAATACATGCGCCCAGTTTAAGTACCTAATTTGTATACACATATGTAGGAATGGCCCTCTGTCCATTCACTGTTCTTTTTTCGTATCAGTGACGTAGCAAGAATCCCCGATGCTTTAAAACAATGTTGGCCACTTCATGGGCGCGCGTGCCAAAGTTTTTAAAAGCTTTCCGTACAATTTGCATACGGCTGGCACAAAATAAAAGCTTTCGCTGGCCAACACTGCTTTAAAAGCGTACCAAGTGCTAAGAACCATTTTGGCTCTCCGAATTTCCTTATGGTATACGGATAGTTCAGTTTTGTACATTCTCTGACAGTCTTTCATATTTAGTAGCCTTATTTTTGCAGCTTAAATTTATTCTTAACCTCGCTAATATGCCTTCAAATTTCTTTTCTCCATCATGCATGTTTAGATTTTCGTCTAGGCATCAAAGGTGGACACGATTTACGGTAACCAGTAGCACCTTGGTTAGTTGGTTGGTAGAAGGATCACCTGAGTACATGCCCAGAACCCAATTAGTGCTGATAGTACCATTTTGAAAGATTTCACTGGAATCCTTGATTTTTCTGCTTTCATGATTCGTCGGTTTCGTCAAACCATTTGGATTTTTGAATGAATCTATTTAGGCTAGTAATGGTACATTTGGAGATCTCCCTAAGCTTATGTATGGAAAAACTCCCGAGTGTATCATGCCATATTCGTGCCAATGCTGGCATTCGCAAAAGATAATTTAGGATCGTATCCCTACTTCCCTCAAGATTACAACTACATGCATCCATGACTCAATTTAAAGACTTTTCAGAACTTTTGTGCAACATTTTCGACTTTCTGTTTGATTTTCTACAGTCGGCGGGTAATAAAACCGTTTGTCATTGAAATTTCTTACAGCTACAAGCATATATGACACACTTTCAAGAGCTCTCGTATCTGCATGTTCGCCAATCTATATCTCTATCTTTCCCCGATCTCTTTAGAAATTCTTCTGTCTTTGGTTTGACATAGTGCGGCCGTGTGTTTCTCGCAGTTTTGCAGGTTTGAAGGTTGATCCAACAGGCATCAGCCGTACGTACGAATTGCAAATGCATTTCCCTCTTGATGAGTTCGCGTGTACAGTTTTTTGTCTCTGCTACGGATTCATCAAGAGATGATCCGGCCTTAGCCAACTCGTCAGTACACTCATTTACGTGTATGTTAATGTGGCCAGGAGCCCAGATGAGGGAGATGTCTATTAACTCGGTCGTCGAGCTTAAAGCGCACCCCTACGAGGCCCCTCTCTAATGCTTTACAGGCCCTTTTGATTCATAGTACTAGTTAGTTTGAAAGATGCTAGCAAAGTTCGGTAGTCGTAACGAGAGAGACACATTCTACGTTTCAGAAAACACCCCTGCACCCATACCGCAGTTCAGTTTTGACTCGTCAGTATAGATTCCCCTGAAAGTTTTTCCTGAAGTCTTTCGTAGGTGGTATATAATCTGATTGTTTCCCTGATTCGAGAAGCTTGTCAAGAATACCAGCATTACCGTTCTGCCGCTCTTTTCAGTAGCCTGACTCTTTGGTTATCTGTCACGCATATTGAGTGCTGCAGATTAGTCTGCACACTTCATCTGTATCGGGATCTGCATCGGTGAACTAGGCGTCCTTCAGCAACTGGCTCGCACCGAAGCCTTGGTGCTTTGAAAGATATTCATCTTGGCCATACGGATGCCAAAGAGATTTTGTTTTGTCCGCCTTTGACATAGCCTCAACGGATTTTTACGAAAATGGCCAAGAGAAAAGGTCTGCTGGTTCTAATATTTGTTTGCTCAACTTTTATAAGTTTCCAGTCTGCTATACACGGTATTTGTTTGTTCTGTAGCTTTACGCACCTCAGCAGTTTCTTGCTTGGTTGATCTTAGCTGGAATCAGCCTTAGTTTAAGACCGACGAATGTTTAGATTATTTTAGCGACGCACCCAGCCAGGAAGTCCAGAGATCTGATAACCCTAATGCCTCGAAAGGATCTAGAGGAATCAAACTCCGGATGAGGACCCGCCGCGTTAGCGAGGACGTAGTTCATAATGAGGCTCGATAGCTTGACATTGATCTCCACCCAGTGCTGTTGCATAGATACCGCCGTCTTCGAGTTTTCGTCGAGTACGGACATCAACAGACTGGCTTCGGCAACGTCACTAAATCGGCGTTGCAGCAGCGAGATACAAGTCAGACGAAGTAGCCTGTTTAAGCTTCTTGCTCTCTTTGCGGGTAGTGCTGTCGTTGGTGGAACGATTTCTCTTTTGAGATCCGGACGTTTGCTTTATGTCAGATGGATTGGCGCTTGCCGATTGCTTCTCTTCCAAGGAGCTCTCTTATTTCCCAACCACCTGCTTATAGTATTCAGTCCTTTCATCTCATGGAAGCTGCTTGGAGCCGAAATTCTGGCACTTTCGCGACCAGACTTTCAATATACACTCGCTGACAATTCAGCCACTCAGACCGGGTATCTCAACACCTTGGCTTAGGGGTACTTGATGGTGCGGCTATCTCCACATGCTTTCCCATCATTAGCATTGCTTCCACGCAAGTTTGGTTTGATATGAAGCCTTTCTCTTAGCGTTCATCACGATCTGGGAGCTACCTCAGAGAGCTTGTCTTTACATGTGTATGTACGTAGATTTGTATGTCTTCTTTACTTCAACCTTCCCATCAGCGGTTAAATGACTTACTTTAGCGGTTAGCTAAGTGTTGAAAACTGATGGCAGCAGCCCGAAGAGCATCAACAAAACAACTACATACGTAATGAAAAAATCAAAAGTAAAAAAGCAACAAAAAAGCACAAAAAATTATAGGCTTAATAGCAATTACTTACTTAACTTGCCATTGCCTTATCAGTGTTTACAAATAAGTATGCGTAATTCCAATGAGCAAATGTGCGTTATGCATATTTACATATATATAAGTATACATACATATGTACGAGTGGATGCATAGTTGAATTTATAAGTAAAAACAAACACGCATTATGTAAATATGTACACATGTAATACTCATCAGTTTTAATTTAAATATAAAATGTTTTTTATAAGTAGTCGCATGTAAATATGTGCAGACACATGCAAACAAATATGTACATAGTATATATATTTGTATTTACTCATTTTTAAAAATAAAAATAAAAATATTTTTTTTTATACTTTAAATATTTGTTTTCACAACTTTATTAATCAATTCAATTGTTTAGCTCTTTACCATTAGCAATCTCTGGTTTTAATCTGCCACATTTTCAATGACCGGCCGGCGACAGATGATTTCAATTAAGTCATTTATGTATACTCGTATTTATGAATCTAAATATGCACACATAAGAATTTACACATATAAATTTTACCAACATTTGAGCGCCAGTTTTATTTTATTCCAATTCACATATGCATAGATGTACATATTTTGTTTGTTTTTTGGTCGACGCCAGTATGACAATGAACTACTTCTTACATTTTTATTGTCTGCCTCACTTGTACAGTTCACTTATCACTTATGGACTCGTATTTACATATTTACACACGAACTGGCGCATAAGTACGCACTTGAGCGAACGCTTATGGTAATAGTATTTATGTAGTATATTTTTTTTCGTAATATGTTATTTGCTTTTTATAGAAATTGCAGCACATGCAAAGGAAAGTGGTCACTTTTCATAACTGGGTAATTGTACTCAAGTGAACTTTTTACAGTTGCACTCTAACGGCTTCACTGATCAATACTGGCAAATGTACAAAATGCTAGCGCTAATAATTACCATACAGTGGAGTGCATTTATGCGTTATGAATATTAATGTTAAAGTAAGCTTAAAATGAATTTAATTAGCGTTTCGGAAATACGACATTTCCCATATTTTATTATAGAAAAGGTAGCATAGTCAAAAAAAGGGTTAGTAGCTTTTTGGTAGTGTTTTTAATTTGAGTTTGGTAGTTTTTTAAGACAACTCACGTGAAATGGAAGAACGTTATTGGACATACAACATCCGGCCAATTTAGTTATCAAAGATATAGTAGAGAGTCCATTTCATTAAACTGAAATAAAATTATTCCACAGTAGTTCAGTCACTTAGACACTGATGGCCTGCAAGCTATGTATCTGAAGAGATTCCATTCTAAGGTCATTAATTCTATAAGACATTTGTAACTTCCCTTGAGCTCAGATCATCTTATGGTGATTTCGTTTCTACCAAAAAAAAAAAAGCAAGTGCGCCTGGGCCACACTGTTGAAGTGAAACTTACGTTACATAGTATCTAATTTTTGTCATAATCAATATATCGAGGGTTTATATTCAATACAATCTATATGCAATTTTCAGAAAAAATCGATAAATATCGATAACAAAATCGATAAATATCGAAAAAAAATCAATAACAAAATCGATAAATATTGATAACAAAATTGATAAATATCGACAACAAAATCGATAAATTTCAATAACAAAATCGATAACAAATCAATAAGTATCGATAACAAAATCGATAAATGTTGATAAAAAACCCTTAAATATCGATAAACATCGATAAAAAAATCGATAAATATCGCTAACAAAATCGATTAACATCGATAACAAAATAGATAAAAAATATTGCTTACAAAATAGCTGAAAATATCGATTACAAAATCGATAACCATTCGATAAAAATATCGATAACAAAATGGATAAGTTCCGAAAATATCGATAGCAAAATTGATAACAACATCGATAAAAATTTCGATAACAAAGTCGATAAGAATATCGATAACAAAACCGATAAAAATGTCGATTATTTTATGGATAAGTTTCGAGAATCCCGAAAATCTCTAAAATCCCAAAGACGAAGACTGGACGCTTTTTCTGCAGGGGAGAAATAAAAAAAAATAAAAAGTGTAGAAATTGACAATAATTCCAATTATGTTGGAAATAGGGGAAGATAAGAATTTTGTCATCACTGTGAGTCAAATGCGTGTGTAATTTTGTGGTTAAATTACAGATAAAAGTAGCAGTAGCTCGAAAGAATCTACGAATACGTACATACATACGAATATTGTACATGTAAACGTACATATTGGAAGATTTGATGTGAGTTTTTACCTTCACTTACCACCTCGGGAATTTCTTCAGGCGTATTGTACTTTTAGACGAAGGTTTGTACATATGTATATTTGTACTTATATATGCACATATGTAGGTAAATATAAATGAAATAAGATGTCATGAAGTTGAATACAAAAAAAAAACTTTTTTGCACAGACATATCGTGGCAAATGTGACGGAAAAATAAACCCTCCCGGCTAGTAAGAAAATTAAGTTGGCAATTTAGCGTAGAAAAATAAGCTAAACTGATGACGTTTAATGATGTGCATTATGTTTGAAGATGCTGCTGTTGAGACTAAAGCAGAAGTAATAGCCACAGGCATCATAACGGGTGATTTTTTTGAGGTTAGGATTTTCATGCATTAGTATTTGACAGATCACGTGGGATTTCAGACATGGTGTCAAAGAGAAAGATGCTCAGTATGCTTTGAAATTTCATCATGAATAGACTTACTAACGAGCAACGCTTGCAAATCATTGAATTTTATTACCAAAATCAGTGTTCGGTTCGAAATGTGAAATCCGCTTTTTTATCGACAAATTTTGTTCAGCGATGAGGCTCATTTCTGGTTGAATGGCTTCGTAAATAAGCAAAATTGCCGCATTTGGAGTGAAGAGCAACCAGAAGCCGTTCAAGAACTGCCCATGCATCCCGAAAAATGCACTGTTTGGTGTGGTTTGTACGCTGGTGGAATCATTGGACCGTATTTTTTCAAAGATGCTGTTGGACGCAACGTTACGGTGAATGGCGATCGCTATCGTTCGATGCTAACAAACTTTTTGTTGCCAAAAATGGAAGAACTGAACTTGGTTGACATGTGGTTTCAACAAGATGGCGCTACATGCCACACAGCTCGCGATTCTATGGCCATTTTGAGGGAAAACTTCGGAGAACAATTCATCTCAAGAAATGGACCGGTAAGTTGGCCACCAAGATCATGCGATTTGACGCCTTTAGACTATTTTTTGTGGGGCTACGTCAAGTCTAAAGTCTACAGAAATAAGCCAGCAACTATTCCAGCTTTGGAAGACAACATTTCCGAAGAAATTCGGGCTATTCCGGCCGAAATGCTCGAAAAAGTTGCCCAAAATTGGACTTTCCGAATGGACCACCTAAGACGCAGCCGCGGTCAACATTTAAATGAAATTATCTTCAAAAAGTAAATGTCATGGATGAAATTTTATGCGTTTTTTTTAAAAAAAAAGTTATCAAGCTCTTAAAAAATCACCCGTTAATACGACACATCGTTCAAATTTACGCACTAAACTTTTAAGCTAGAATTGCTAAAAGTCACTGCATCTGCTGGAGTGGTGGGGAGGGGGGAGGCAAATGCTACTTATTTTTGAACACATTTGCCCGAGGGCGAGACACATGCTCGCCGCGCAACACATATGAGTACTTAGGTACATCTCATGCATGTGGCACGTAGACAAACAAGAGCGCCTAAGCTAACGTACAGTAAACACAAGCACTTACCCATATTACGGACCAACGAATGTATGCACATAAGTGTGTTTTATAAGGTCTAAGTAGCTAAGTAGTCATTTGTGGGATCATGCGTGGTTGTGCAGCACTTTTGCCAACGGTCCCTTGGGGAAAAGGTCATCTTATGTGCGACAAAAAATGTACTTGTACTCCAGTAAAGTGGTTTGGTGTGTTTTGTTAGGCTTTTGTGCGTTTTCTTCGTACAGATCCAATACTCTTATTTTCCTTAGTGAAGAAAATAAACAATTTAGCGTTGTTACAACGTTCATTTGCTAAAAGATTTTGGGCGACACTAAAGAGATTACATACAATAGCTGCTGGCGGGATATGGTGGTTGGAAATAGCTTTGGTGTCGGTAAGGAGATAATGGAAAGTTCAATGAACGCGCAAAAGTTTGCGAAAACTTAGTTCGCGGACAGATATGAAATTGTCGGTATATCAAGTATCTAGTGGTGGCAGGAGAGCAACTAAAACCTAATGCAAAACGTCAAGACTGTGGGACCACTTAGGTACATATGAGCTGTGATCGGTTGCGATTGTAAGTCCAGGTATTTCAATTGTGGATTTCCGACGTTAAAGCTCACGGGGGAGACTTCTGCGACCCGTAGTGATTAAACTGATGGTGGGTCAAGAACCTCACCTCATTAGTGAGGGTCATTAGAGCATCTCCTTGTTGCCATTCCCTGGGAAAGTCTTCATCGGTCCTAGGCGCGAGGGTTGCCCCACCCCTCGTCGACTTGGTGGGAAGCCAACTGCCGACGCAGGCGATGATTTCATTCAAATTATTTAAGTCGCCAGAACCGGACAGCTGCAAAAATCAGGCTCCCATATACGGGAGAAGGGGTCATGTCCACATAGTTTGGAGGGTCGTCAGGGTGGCTGTTTATCCCAAGGGCAGAAAGCGCTCTAATTTTTTACTTAAGGACTTCAAGCCAATCAGTCTGTCTACGTTTCTGTTGCGTAACTGAATAAGAACACGCGAGGCTACCGCGGGGGTACTGCGCTGTTGACATCGCTCAGGCGTACTCATAGGATTACTTCCCAATTTGCCCTGTGACAGACCTGTCGCGACGGAGTGGGGCAGCGCCCGCTTGCAACGTACACTGAGCCAAAAGCACAATGGTTTTTTCAACCAAGTTATGGTTTGATTTTTTTATGGTTAATAAGCCGATTGTAAGAAATGTGGTTCAAGTTGAACATTTTAGAACAAACTCGTATGTATGGCAGTGGCTGAACGAACAGAGGTGCTTGCTGTTATATGTTGGCTTCCAACAGCACGAATTCCGTCAGCGAGATACATCATTTTTATTTTTTTCTGTTTTTGGTTTTTCTTAATTACGAAAAAGCCTCTGAGAAGTGCAGAACCAAAGTTGAACATTTGAAGGCAGATTTATAATGCGGCTGTAGCTAAGTGTGCAGAGATGCTTGCTGTTATTTGCTAATCTCGTCAGAGGCAACATGTTGAAATGATTATACAAATTTTTGTTTTGTGCCTCCGAATTATGAAAAAGCATCTGTGAAGTGCAGAACATAAGCGTATTCAAACGAAAAAATCGACAACCAAAAGTATGGTTAATGTAAACAAAAGTGTGGTTAATATTACCAAATCATTGTTGAAAACATCAACAAAGGCATTGTTAATATTAACCAAAAATCATATTTATTCCTTTTCAAGTTTGAATTTGGTAATATTAACAAATTTTTGGTTGATTTTTTTCATAGTGTGGAGCAATAAGAGGCTCTCTAGCTGTCTGCTCTGAGTAACCAGGTCATTTAGGTCTGATTCTAGATCAACAGCTGTCGTGAAAAAGAAAGAAAGTATGTAAAAGGCATCGGTTGCCTTATAATTCTGCAGTGGAGCCATGGGAAGGATATGGGGTCTATGGCTCAAAGAGAGTTATGGACTCTACGGCACTACAGTTAGTTGAGCATAATTTGACGACCACAGGAACCTTACTGGACTTGGAGTCAAATGTTGCGTATTTTTGTACCAGGAAAAAAGTGGTTGGGGAAGATTGCTTAGGCAAGTAACAGCTTCTCTTTCTACAACGTCTTTTTAAAGAAGGTAAGTAAAGGGATACATGTGGCAACTAAACCCTTCAGGTCAATGGGCCTTCCGCTTTGCCTCGAAGTTTGCTTATGTGAAGAGAAAATTACGTAGATGGTACTCTTGAACAAAGTAGAGGCTTAACGGGAAAACAATCAATTTACGCTGGAAGCGTTTTTTTTGCGTTTGATAATGGACTTCGTTTTCGAATCATAACCGCGAAAGCTTGATATACAGTCAAGCAGGGGCACAAGGAAGGGCGGCGCCTTTTCTTCCCTGTTATAGCTTTCTGCTATTAACTAAATTCTTCACAAACTTAACAAGGAGAAAAGAGACATGGACAAACTGGAAAGGCGCTTCAGTTACCCTTTCAAAAAGCAAAATATTTGTTATAAAATCTGGCTTCATTTTTCCTAAAAATTTGTTTGGTAAGAACTTCAACTACAATTTTCCTTGTGTGGAGCGTTGGAAAGACATCGCTAGCTCAGGAAAAGATGGCTCGAGAATAACTTGCGCTGTTGAAGCGGAAGTCATAGCTGCAACTCTCCGGAAGCGGAAGATGCAGAAGAACATCTTCGCTGAAGCCGTCATTCTTTCTGTATAGCCAGAATAAGGTTTCTAGGCAAGCCTTCGCAGGTTGCACATAATTGAGAAACATAAAGTCATTGCATTTACTTAAGCCCCTATACTCAACTGGGTGAATGTGACGTATTTTAATATAGAGTTGCTTTGCTTAAACGCCACGTATTTTGTGCTAAAATTTGTATACATTCAATAGGAAATAACAACGAGAAGGTGATGCTAAAACTTTACAAAAAAACATATGTAGAAATATGATAATCCAAAGGACGGCACACAAAAGTCAAAGCCACAATGCAATATATATATACATATTTTTCAAAAGTGTATTCCATTGTTGCCATCAACCAATAGCGGAAGTTTTTGAAAACTTTGCTGAATGGTTTACTTTGCGATGTCTGCTTTGCTTTTATAGATAGAACACATGCGTTAATAAGTTGAGTATTAGTTAAGTACGACGTAGTACATACTCCCAAAAATAAATAGGTGTGCTTGAAAGGAACAAAATCGTACAGGGCTGCATGAATTGCGAGCTTTTAAACGTTTATGCGCAGGTATTTAGCTGCCAAGCCGGAAGCAGTTGACAATATCCTTAATGTGACAGTCACTTAGTTGAGTGGCCTTACAAAATGTTCGGATTAAAGATACAAAGCGAACGGCAAGAAAGTGAAAGAGAATTTTGTCAATGGAAAAAAATGGTTGCTAACCTAACAGAGCAAAATAATCATTGAGTTTGTGGGCATATATGTACATATATGTATGTACTTTCTATTTGCATTTATAAAACTATAACTAACTAACATATATGAATATTTCTATCAAAATATGGTATTGCTTGGCTTCTTCTAATATAATCAACTGTCTGTTGCTGTGTTTACTTATACATATATTACTCAGGCAAGTACACAAAAGTACACATAAGAAGCCAGCTAAAGGACAGATTCAACTGGCGTTGTGCATCATTTTTCTGCAATAATTCTTAAGAGCTCTCTTGGCTTAAAGTGTGCTGAAGTATGTTAGCCTCGAGTTAATTGTGAAATAGACTGATAATGCTTTTTTTCATTTTTTTAAGTCATCACGTACAAATGTATGTTATTCACGTCTACCCATTGCGTGGCACTGCTCACTTTCAGTTGGTTTTTTTTCTTGTTGTACCTGCCTTTCAACACCCTATTGTAGTATTTTAATGTTGACAACCTCGTTAGTGCCTTCGCTGTTGATAGCCGTTTTTTGTGTTGCTCATAGCTGCTTGGAAAATATGTGTTTACAAATACATATATGTATATCTATGTATAGACGCATACGAAAAGAAGTCAATGTTGGGACATTCCACACATAACAGATTACTAATGAAATTGTTAATAGGCAGGTATTTACGTGTATTTATACCTACATATCGGAAACTTATTTCTCTGCTATTTAGTGCTGAGTTTTACCAGAAAATTTTGAATAGTAATTTTTTTTTGCTTAAAACTAAATCTGTGTTTCCTTCCCGGAAAAAATCATCTTTTTGCCTAAATGACCGAGCAAAAAATTAAAGAATAAAAATCGTCTGTAGGTGACTTTTTTCTATTAATGGTTTAGGGCAGAATATTCAGAAAGAGCGTTGAGTTTGAAATATTATGTGGAACTTCTCGAATGCAGGGAAGCCATTATTGAAATAAACGTTTTTAATGGTGTGCATTAGGGTGCCCATCGTATTTAATTTTTTTTTTTTGAAATTTCAAGACCCTACCCCCAATTTCCTTCCTTTTTATGAGAAATATTATTGCCTATTTTTATAAATTTTTTTATTAAATCATTTAAAGGTCACGACTGCTCATTTTAGGTCCGAAAATACGGTTTTCTATATTTATCAGTTTTTGAATGACTATTTTTAAAAAATCTGTATAAAAATAGGCAATAATATTTCTTATAAAAAGAAGGATAGGGTTTTGAAATTTCAAATTTTTTTTTCGATGGGCACCCTAGTGTACATACTTGATGAAATCGACTATTACGGTAAGTTGAATGAAGTGTAAATGCTAACTACTGGCGCACTACCCTCCTCCATAATCAAAGCTCTGGAATGTGTACTCAGGTCAAATGTTCCGAATAAAAGTAAGGACACGAAATTATTATTGATTTCAAAATACTTGAATTCTACCCCAGCGTATTCAGATGGGTCAAAATAAAACTAAAGGAAGGGAAGGAAATACACTAGTCCTTAAAACAGCAGACATTGCAACGTATTGCAAACAAAGCTTACGCCTATTAAGGAGGCCGCAGCTAATGAGCTCAGAACTGGTTTTACACGTAGTAAAAATATTTTAAAATAGTTCGATAACCAAAAATTGAAGGTGAAACTTTACTAAACACTGTAAAGCAGCCATGGCAGCGCAGGCAGAACTCCATAAGAAAGTGCAAAACTTTTGCTGGGCTTGCCTGCTATAAAGTGTAAGCGCGAAATATAATGTTTTTTTATTCTTAGTCATTCCGTTTTGCATGGAATATATTCAATAAAAAATGCCTTTATGATTACAACTTAGTTTTTATGTTGTTGTGGCTTCTGCTTCGTTTGCTAGTATGTAGCCAGTGCAACGCGCAAAGCGCAACGCGCAACGCTTAAAAATACATTGACACCTTTAAGTGTCTGTAAGTCATTAGATTTTAACATACACGCCCTTGCCTGTCTACATAACTACGAAAATGTATACATATAGATGCAGTTGTTTTGTGGTCCTGCTGCTGCTGTTGGTGATTCGACTTCTCCTACTTGTGTGTTGTGTTTCTAGAGCAGGACCCTTTAAGATAATTGCTTCAAAGCTTTTCTGTTTACTGAAATGTAACCAATAATTAAGTTAATAATTCTAAAAATAAATAGTAAAATGTTCACGTACAATTCATACACGTTTATTAAAAGTAAAAATTTTTTTGTTTATTTTGATTTTCTTCTAAATAAAAAAAAAGTTTAATAAGGCACTTTCTATGTTTTATCGAAGTCACTTTTAAGTAATTTTTAGTTACAAACATTTATCTTCCGCTGAGAAAATAAATTTATTTTTCATGGGTCCAAGTCCTATACATACGGTGACCATTCGTACCGATTTTGGCGGGACAGTACCGATTTTGAGAAAATTGTAACGCTGAATAATTTTTAAAAGTCGGTACGTGTAAGTGTCCCGATTTTTCATATTTGTACCGATCAAGTCCAGATTTTCAGTTTTTTATTTTTTAATTTAACAAGAGACTTCCTGTACTATGGCCCAAAAACAATTTTTTATACAAACGTAGCAGCACTTTCGTTATTACAAAGAACATATAATATAGGCGAACCACAAACATAGCCAGCATTCTTATTTTCTATGAACTTTGGTTGTGTTTTACTCTGTCAAACTGGTAGTCTCGCTATATTGCTGTCATCATTCTTGACAAAAATTTTTTTTCCAATGTTTTTATAATTTTTTGTGAAGTTTTGTTAATGAAATGATTCTAACTTGAATGTAGTGAAGTTATAAAATATATAAGCTGTTGATACAATGGCGAACATATAAATAGAGAAGAGACATTTTAGCATTCCTTGGCCATTCCCCTTTTGATAAATTAATGTTTATTTTTTTT
>NW_023458565.1:26050510-26075560 GCF_013731165.1 Rhagoletis pomonella
TTTTTGGCAAAAATGTCTGTTAAACGGTTTTGCAGAAAGACGATTGGCGGTTTTGTACTTTAAACGACGATATATTTACGTTCAACTACTTATACGATGTTTACATGAGATGATTTTACATGAGTT
Organism: Rhagoletis pomonella; assembly: GCF_013731165.1. Taxonomy (NCBI): domain Eukaryota; kingdom Metazoa; phylum Arthropoda; class Insecta; order Diptera; family Tephritidae; genus Rhagoletis; species Rhagoletis pomonella. Next base: position 26,050,637 of record NW_023458565.1, read on the forward strand.
TAAGAGGCGATTAATTGAACCAAAATTTTGCTGCCTCCAACTTAGTTGGATGGGATTAGTTGAAAGGCCATTCACACCAGGCGATTGTTGCTCTCAACTAAAAGTTGCCTGCATAATCGCCTCATGTAAACACCCTATTACTACAATCCCCTTAATATGCATTTCATTGAAGGCACTTTTTAAATGCTTCTAAGCTAAAGCTGACGACGAAGTGTATAGCAAACGGTAAATGGCACCATAGTCGAGGTATCTGTAAAAAGCTTATTTGCAACCTGATTTGATAAAAATCTGGGACCGAATATAACAGGTATTGATGAAAACTGCCATTGAAAAATTCACTATGAAGGAAATTTTTCACAAGTAAGTGATACATACCAATCGGTTTCTTTTCTCACCGGGAATCAAATTTGAAGTTAAATTTTTATTTGTAATTTTTATGCCAAATTAAAAAAAATAACAATTATTTTTGATTTTTATTTTACAAATCCAAACTAACAATTATTTTTGATATTTATATAAACAATCTGTAGATAACAGTTATTTCTGATTTTTGTATTATACGTCTTATATAACAGTTATTGCAGACTTTTAGATATAAAAAAGTCATCAACAAAAATCAATCACCTACTTTTATTTTTTAAATCATACGTATTATATACTTATAATGTTTTCGCAGTTAAGAAGGTGTTTGAGAACCAAAATTTACTGCGACTTATACAAATGACTTTTATAAGTATGATTTTAAAAATAAAAGTCACAGACTGATTTATATTGATGACTTTTATAAATTAAAGACTTCAATAACCGTTATCTAAGATATATAATTTTAAAATCAAAAATAACTTCTATTTGCAGATTTTTTAGATAAAACTCAAAAATAATTGTTATTTTGGATTTATAAAATAAAAATCAGAAGTAACTGTCATTTAAGGAGTAATTACATAAAGGTCGAAAAATAATCGTTAAAGAGTGATTTTTTTAATAAATCGTCCCTGATTAAAAAGAGGGTGGTCCTAAAATTTAGGTAGTACATTTTTACATCAGATTTCCTAAGCCGCAACCCTTACGTCGATGCTTCTATAGTTGAAGATATTACATATAAATTTTCTTCTCGTTTTGAGACGGTTAAGATGTCTCTCACAGGGAACAAAGTTCAGATTCCTCAATGGAGACCCAAAAAAATTAAATTAATTTTTTTTACCCAAAATTGATAATACTATAGTCGTAGATATCACATATAAATGCCTCCGATTGGAGTCGTTTTAGGCGTGGCGCACGGAGGTCAAATTTCAGATTACCCTATGAAGACGTCTTAGCCGACTCCAATCGGAACCAAAATTAAAATGTGATATCTGTGACCGTGGTATTACCGATCGTGGGGGTGCGAATGAAAAAAATCGTTCATTTGATTTTTCAGGATCACCCTAATGTACATGGCTAGCTCTGAGAAATTTGTTCGGGTACCTCCAGCTGGGTATAAAAGCTCGAGCTCGCCACGACACCTTTAGGATGTATGATAAGGCTCGGCCATATTTCCTTAACTCTACTTGGTATGGGGTGACTACGTCTTCTTCCTGTTGTAATAATTGTGAATAAATTTTATTCGCCACTTGAGACCAACATCATCTGATTGGGGCAAGGATTATGATCTAGCATGCCAGAGTTATATGTGATTTGGTCATAAAAAGTTGCTTTGTTTTAATTGAGTTTAACTTCCGTTGGAATTCGAACGCAAATCTAAAAATTGCGGAATGCCTAAATGCCAGTTTGTCTGCCGACCAAATTTTGCAAGGGTTAATGGATATTTGTTTCAAAATACATACACATATACATCTTGAAAACTTGAAAAATTCAAAACTAAAGCTTTCTTGGTGTCACAATGGCATATCGAATATATTTTTGCGGTAGTGCCAGCCCTCATTTGCATACTAGAATGTACACGTACATATGTATGCAAATCAGTGTGGACCACAATAAAGAAATGTACTTGTGCATTAAAACTATACGCCGGCAGAAATTTTTGTTTATGCAACGATTGTCCTATTTTTTTAAAAATAGCACAGATCAATTCCAGGCAAACATACATACATGTACTCATATATACTAGGGTGTTCGATTATTCTGCCTTTTCTCAAAACCGGTTTTAGACATATTGGAAAAATTGTCATTTGAAAAAAAAAATCGGTTCTCGATTTTGAAATTAAGAAAAAAACCGAATAAACCGGTTTTATTTGACATAGTTTGCATACAGTAAAAATGCTTATGTTGTTATGAAGTCATGACCAAAAGCTACAATAAAACTATTAACAGTAAAGAAAGCTTTTATTTTAAAAAAAGCAAAGCAAAATAAGTTATTTTTTTTTAGATCAAAAGTAAAACAAATAAAAATTAGTGAAAAAATCGCGTTAGGTCTTATTGCAATTTGTCTGACCTTTTTCGGATTTTGCTAGTGCTCGGCCAAACACCAAGAAAACGATTAAGTGCCAAACGCTCATTTATTAGAATCAAGATTTGATATACTGTTCGTCCCCAAATAACAAAGGAAATTAATTTATAACAATTTAGGTGTTTCCCTTAAACTGGAAAAAGGCTTGAAAACTTCGAAAAGCTCAAAACTTTTATTGAGAGATCAAGATTTGTATGAAATAAAAAACCTGGTTTTTCGGAAAAAAAATCCGGTTTATTCGCTATTCGATAAAACAAGATTTCAATAGATATCCAAAAAACCGCCAATAGATAACTAAAAAAAACGGTGGAAGCCGGTTTGGAAAAACCTAGTCAATCACCCTAATATATACATAAGTAAGTATGTGTTAGCACATTTTTTGCTGGACGCCGTGCATTCAAAAAAATACTTTATTTTGTTTCAAGTCGGTGACGCTTCGAACAGAAAAATAATAGCGCTGTTAAATGAACTGGCAGAGATTATTATTGGCGAAAAAGTGTTTGTGTAAAAATATATTAAAAAAAAAAAAGCTTTCGTCTGCAAGATTTGTTGAAATATAGTACTTGAAAAATGCTAATTTAAGATATCTTGTGCGAAGTAGTAGGAGTACATACATATGTACATAAATTCACTCATTTAAATTGCTCTTAATTTTGTTTAGTTCATTTATGCGACAGTTGAACTTTTACTCTAATTTCGCAGTTGTTCTCCTTCTTCACCTACGCAATGGTCGCGTGCCAACTCAGTGTGGCCTATTCCACCTCAACAAACTATTCACTTTTGTAAATAACTTATTCCCACTACCAGAATACTTTTCATCTCTTAGCAATTTGAGGCTGTAGCTATGTTTATACGTACATACATACATACATACACACGTACAGTAAAACTACTTTTGGCAACCAACACCCAGCCGCACGCCATCAACCACCATCCGGAGGAGGGAGGCATGGCATTTGCCATCAACGCACTCAGTGTGACAAATATGAATTGCAAATCTGCAAATTTGGCGTTTAGCCAGTAATTTGGAATTCACTCGGAAATAGTCATTATTCATTAAAACGCGTGCTATGACGTACTGACAAATATGTTTGGATGCATCTATGGACGAGTGCAGCAAATACGTGGAAAGGCATCTATTTTATTTATGTAGTATCTACTTGCACATTTTTCGCGAGCGTAAGTAGAAATGCTATGCAGCATATTTCTCCATTGAAAAAAAGGAAGTGCGCCTGGGCCACACTGGAGAAGTGAAACTTACGTTAGATATCTATTTTGTCTCATAACCAATATATGTACATACTTTTTTTTGCTTTTTTACTGCTTTTGTTTAAGGTTATATTTTTTGTATTTTTTTCTATCTAGATCCCTTTCTCTACCCCTGTTCGTTCTAATAACATTTATGTTATTCTGTTATCGCTTATACTAATTTTTTTCTTTATACTCTATCGATAGTAACATCCAACAAAATATCGATGACAAAGCGGATAAAAATATAGATAACAAAATCGATGACAAATTCGATAGCAAAATCGATAATAATATTGGTAGCAAAATCGATCGAAAAATCGATGAAAAATATCGATAACAAAATCGACTAATATATCGATAACAAAACGTCAAATAATTGGTAATAAAATCTATAACAAAAATCAATTATAAAATCGATAAAAATACCGATAACAAAAATCGATAAAAAATACTGATAACAAAACTCGACAAATAATCGTTAACACAATCGATAAAATATCGATAACAAAATCGATAAAAATTTCGATAAAAACGTTCTAGGAAAATGAGAGCGCTCTACATATCTTTAACAAATATGGGCGGGATTTAACGTAGTGTACCACGTGTTGTTTCCGTAGTCCACCTTCCATCGGCTCTTTCTACGCTATGCTCTAGCTTGGAGTCGTCGATAAATATGGCAGTGGAGCTGGAGTAAACTTCGGTTCACAGGGATGATATTAAACATGATTTCAAGGTCTGAACTATGAATACACAGGCACTTGGGCAGTGTTGGTATTCGTGTATTTTTCTTTCGCATTTTGATTCTTGGTGGATTTCCCGTATGTATTCCGATCATAGTTTTGCGCATTTCTTTAAAGCTTGCAGGTGGCTTTGTGGTCCCCCAGTACATCAAGAACAATGTCACGCTTTAGAGAGACGACTGCAATACAGCATTCAGCGATATTATTTTGAAGTTTTCCAGGCATATTTCTAACACTATTGCCTAAAACTTTGCTCCTCGAGAAAAAGTTGGCTCCAGTCGTTCATTGAAGCGGTCTTTGGTCACGTCATTCTTCTCTTCGGTTGAGACGTGAACAAAAATTTGCGAAATTTCAGACGTTGGTATCGATACTGAGTACTCATACTGGCATCGAGCTTATGGTATCGATACTCTGAAAGTATCAGGGAAAAAGTATCGATACTACTCAGTATCGGATTCATTAAAATACGTTTTTTGGGATACTAAAATTATTTTATTCTTCAATTGTATGTCTAGTTATTTCCTGAAATTAAAACAATAGAAATTTAACATATTTGATTTTTATTTCATTGCAGAACTTACTTTCATGTTAGAAGTAATTTTAACGTTAAATGCACATACATTCATACACATATGTATATATATATATATCAATTATATAAATAGGCAATCATGTTTCCTTTACACCCCTTTTACGGCTAACCTGTACTTCTAAGGTATAAACAATTATATATCATTAGAAAGGTATTTTGATGCTGATGTGCAGGCAATTTTTAAAATTTCAAATTAGTTTAAAATAGAGCGAAAAAATCAATTCAAAAGTCACACCAGTACCAATGCCATACATGTACATGGTTGGGGCGGAAATGCCTCCTAATTGTATGCTTTAATATTGATAGTGAATTAAAGAAACGTGCTAAGCAGCAGTTTAGGAATAAGATGTATGTATGTATGTACATGAATAGATTAGCCTCAAACAAGGATGAAGATAATTTTGAGTATGGAGAAGAAGAAAGGGATAAATACAGAAATTAAAATAAAAGTAAAGAAACCTAAATATAAAGACAAAGAGGAAGGAAAATTTAAATACCTAACCTAATAACAATGGTGGGGGTGAATATGTAAATGAAGAAAAGAATGGACATATTTAGATCAGGATAAAGGAAAGGATAAAGATGAAGAAGAAGATGAAGACCAAGACGAGGAAGAAGATGAAGATGAATATGAAGATAAGGATAAAGATAACTTAACTTAACTTAACCCCTTAACTTAACTTAACTCACCTCACCTCATCTCACCTCCGCTTAAAAACTTATTCCACCTGAGCTCGCTACACATTAATTCACCACACCTTAACTCCCCACACCTAAATCCACCACTACTTCACTCCCCACACCTTAATTCACCACACCTAAATCCACCATACTTTAATTCACCACACCTTAACTCACCACACCCCAACTTTCTCACCACATATTAACTCACCACACCTTAATCTACCACACCTTAATTCACCACACCTCAACTTTCTCACCACACCTTAACTCACCACACCTTAATTCACCACACCTCAACTCACCACAACTAAATTCACCACACCTCTTAAGACCACCACACCTGAATTCATAACACCGTAACTCCCACACCCAATTCCACCACACTGCAACTCACCACACCCAATTTCAACACATGACATGATTTCACTAAAGAAACAATATAATGAAAAAGAGGAAGGAAAATTTAACTACCTAACCTAATAACAATGGTGGGGGTAAATACGTAAATGGAGAAAAGAATGAAGATATAGATCAGGATAAAGGAATGAAGATGAAGATGAAGATGAAGATGAATATGAACATGAACATGAACATGAAAATGAACATGAACATGAACATGAACATGAACATGAAAATGAACATGAACATGAACTTGAACATGAACATGAACATGAAGGTGTAGATAAACATAAACATAAACATAAACATTAAAAGCGATAGAGACAAAGATAGAGAGGAAGAAAGTGATAGGTATAAAAAGGAAATACAACTGAAGAATGTGCGATGTTATATTGTGATGTGTTATGCTACATATGTTATGTTATTGAATCTAATGCTATTCTATGTAATGTTATGCTAAGTACTAAGCTAAACTCCCCTCCACTTAACCCATTCCAACAAATTTTATTTCAGCTCAACTCATCTCACATAAACTATCCTTAATTTTAGCGGTTGAATTTCAACCGCTGGGCGAACACTAGTATGTACATATATATACTTTTACGAATTTCAAATTTTATTAAGAAATTTTTGAAAACTTTTTGGGTATGCATTTCTGTATCCTATTCAATTTTAGTATAATAAAGTGGAAGTTTGAATTAAAAGTCAATGGTAGTAGGCTACACGTAAACTTGAATAGGTTGCAAAACTGCATACCCAAAAAGCTTCTAAAAATTCTGCCTTTTCGTGAACTTTGCGTAAAGTTTTATGGCCTTATTCATAAAAAATAAAAAAGGTATATAAACTGAAAAATGTATGAAAATGTCATTTTATTAAGCTCTTTAAACCTACTTTATTTTGTATGAATAAGGCCATTAAACTTTAATTTATTTGGTTTATGTTATGCAACAGACTACACACAATTTTAGTTTATTTTAAGTGATGGACAAATTTGAATGATAATAATCCATATAAGCAAAGAAAATTGGGTTGCCAATGGAAGAAAAAATTTAAAAAGTGTGTTTTTTAATAAGTATTCGATACTACGAGTACTTTGCAAAGTATCGAGTAAAATCACCAAATAAGGTATCGAGTATTAAAGTACTCATTTTTATACCCACAGTATCGATACTTACTCAATATCGATAGTATCGTTCGAACCCTAGTTATTGTATTCGTCGCAAGTTCGTATGATCTTACTAACTTCATCGTATCAGAAGGTTGTAACTCGTTTCGAATCGAATAAAATGCAGCTGTTTTCTTCCCAATATAATTTAAATTGATGGAAACCCTAACATCTCTACCTTCTTTCCAACACGTACTTAGTCAATGACTTTCATTGCAAATGTCTGGGCTTGGAATACCGCGGTTTATTTTTCCGCATATCTTTGACAAATCCCCATGTCCCTGACCCCTGTCTGTTGTGAAGGTATCAGTCTCAGACTCGAATCATTTATTTGTTTTTTTACCAAAACCGCCGGTAGGGTGAACCTTGGTGCAAAAAAATAATACAAATTGTTTAAAATATTCCTAAACAATGTTTGAATTATTCATTTGCGTAAAATTCCTGTTTATTCTCAAGGTAGTGCATTGAACTGAAGCGCTCACACTAATTTTTCCTATTGAAATTTAAATAAAAGTACAAAAAAAATCTACTTTTATTTGTGAAGCATTTTTTTTTTTGTTTACTTTTAGCAAATGACCGTAGACAACTATGACTAATATTCTCTTCAATTTAACCTTGATAAACAATGAAAAGTTCAAAGCCCACATGGGGGGTCCCAAAAGCCGCAAAGAGTAAACAAAAGGACATAAATTTGCGGCTACGTCAAACATGAGGGTATGCAATAAAAGGAAAAGTGAAAAAGTTATTGTATGCAAGAGCAAACAAATATGCAAAATTATGAACCCAAAAAGCACAAATTATGAGTCTATGCACAAAATGTGGACGCCAGCTAAGACGACACGAACGACACACCTTCGCATTGTGATGTCACCTACCTACAAAAACAAAAGCATACCTACCACAAGCAGCGCACAGTGAGTAGCAGACAGACAGACAGACATACAGTAAACGTGACAGCAGCACCCGGCAGTGCAACAACATTAACGAAGCTAAAAGCAAAGCGAAATTAAATGAAAAAAAGAAAATTAAAAATTAAAACGAATGAAGCGCATTTCGTTGAACTCATTTAAACGGCAACATGTTGCACATGATTGCGCTGCAGCAAACAAATGTCTTCAATATGACACAAATATATATGAATGTGAGTTTGCGCGTGTGTAGAAACATATGCGTGCATGCTTGTGGGTGCGTATGTATGGGCCAGTAGAGCGCAACGTCGCCAGTCAAGTGCAGCCCGGCAGACTGAAAGACTTAGGCGACTGACAGACAGACAGCTAGATGGACGGACTGGTGAGGGTGAGGATGGTGTATTTGCTGGCACAGTATGCACATTAGGGTGGTAGAAAAAAAAAGTAAAGTCGGTATTTTGATGCTCTCACCCCCTAGGATTTATCTATACCGATAAAATATACCACTGTTTTTTTATTTTGAAATCAAAAAATATTTAGAGGTCGCTGAAAGTGTTCCTTATTTGTATTTTTTATGAGAAAATACATTTTTTCGTAGAAATGTGGTATAGAATTCTTGAAAGTCAATATTTTGCTCTTCAAGAGACTTCCAATCCTAATACCCAATTGTTTATTTCATAATTTTTTAATACTAAGTACTTTTTAGGTCTCCAAAATCCCAAAAATTGCAATAGGTGACCCATAAAAAATAGTTAGAATTAAAAAATTAAAAAAAAGTATATTATTATTGGAAGTCTCTTGAAGAGAAACAGAGTGGTTCGATCGAAAAATTTGGATTTTCAAGAATTCTATAGCATTTTGACGAATAAAATACATAAAAAGTTCTGAGCGCTTAGGGCGACCCCTAAATATGAATTCTAAATAAAAAGAGATAGGGGTATATTTTTTTGGATACAGAACAATCTTAGGTGGTTTACTTTTTTCCAATGCATTTTTGCACCACCCTAATATACATATGCAGCGTTTAGCTGATGAAGACTGTTTTTGCAACAGACAACACCTTCAAAGGAACACTCGTAGAAATAATACTTGCAATTATGAGTATCTGAGCGAATTGTTGTTGTATGCTTAGCACATTTGTTGTAGTTGTTGCGCGTGTCGTTGATGCGCATAGTGATTACAGCGATGATGAAGGCGCTGATAGACGACGACTTACAGAGATGGACGTGTTGTGCTATTCACACAAGGGGCGAAAATTATTTGTAAGCTAAAGTTGCAACAACAAAATGAGCAAAGAATACAAAAATGTTACACGTTTTTAGTGTTTGTTGCTTTTAATTCTAGATGCTGCTGATGACTGCAAGCTTCACTGCAACTCTGCAAAGTGGCACAAGCAATCAGTGTGGCCGATGACGACGACGACGATGCCATCACCCAAAATATTAAGTTTTTGAAATATCAGAAAACATCAGCGTGAATACGTTTAGGTATGTGTGTGTTTGTGTGTGTGCGTCTTTTTTGTGCTAATGTAATTAAATTATGATGACAAGCATGGCAGCATCACAACTGAGCATAACTATTAACAGTGGCAAGTGATAGCGCAAATAAAATTGAAAATATGTATGAGTGCAATTATTTCGGGAACCAACTGACAGTCGGTTTTGCTGCTCTGCTGTCTGCTGCTTTGTTGCATGATTCACACAACATGATTGGGGCAACCACTGAATTGCAGCAAAGATAACTCAAAACACATTCCACTATGAAGTGCGCGCCGTGTGGAGAACTTGAACGCAAGCATGAATGAGTTTTTAACGCTTGTTTACGAAAAAGTAAGATGACAGAAGATAAATGTAGTTTAATAAAATAAAACAAGTAGGTAATTTTTAAGTAAAAGAAAACCGACTTCAATTCTCATAAAAATTTAAGATTACCGTAAATTTCTTCATGGTTCAATGATCGGATTTAAACCAAATTAGTATGGGAACATCTGTCCTTTAAAAAAATTGGTAATGTGTTACATAAAAAAAGTATGTGCGCCTGGGCCACACTGGAGAAGTGAAATTTACGTTACATATCTATTTTGTCTCATAACCAATATACATACATACATCTGCTTTTGCTTAAGGTTATATTTTTTGTTCTTTTTTCTATTTGCACCCCTGACTCTGCCCCTGTTCGTTCTAATTACATGAATGTTATTCTGTTTTCATTTATCTTCATTTTTATCTTTATACTCAATCGATAACAAAATCGATAGCAACATCCAACAAAATATCGATAACAAAACCGATAAAAATATCGATAACAAAATCGGTGATAAATATTGGTAGCAAAATCGATTAGAAAATCGATAAAAGTATCGATAACAAAATCGATAAAAAATGGTAACAAAATCGATTAGAAAACCGATAAAAATATTGACAAAACATCGATAACAATATCGAAAAATAATCGATAGCAAAATCGATAAATAATCGGTAACACAATCGATAGCAACATCGATAACAAAATCGATAAATAATCGATAACAAATTCGATAAAAAGTATCGATAAATAAACATAGATAATAAAATCGTTAAAAATGCCGATTACAAAATCGATGAAAATATCAATTATTATATAACTAGTTACGAAACTATCGATAACAAAATCGATAAAAATTTCGATAACTAAATCGATAAAAATATCGATAACAAAACCGATAAAAATATCGATTATTATATCGATAAGTCCCGAGAATCCCGAAAATCTCTAAAATCCCAAAATAGTTCCCAGATTCAGTCCCTGTGTATCTATCTATATCCTTTAGTCTATAATTACCTTTATTTTAATCTTTCTTCCTCTATCTTCATTCTCATCCTCATCTTTTTCTTTATATTCATCTTTGTTTTTACTTTTATGTTTATCATTCTCTTCATCTACAAATGCCCCCTCACCTTTGCCCTTATATAAGTAATGTGTGTAAATTTGCCTTGGTCTTCATTTGTGCCGTTATTTTTACGCACCTTTGTTTTTGTTTTTATTTTTGCCTTTGCTTTTGCCTTTATCCTTTTCTTTATCTATTTACGTACTCAGCTCTGCTTTCATTCTTGCATTGGTCTTTTTCTAAGTGTTATTCTTAAACCTTTTGTTAGCAAGTTTTTGTGATATTAATTCCATGTGCATACTTTCAAGAAGCACTTGTTACTCCCAACCAACCAACCGCCACTAAAGAAATATTCCGACGAATAACTTTCTTCTTTTTGTGAAGTCGGTTAAAAAACCAAAAGCAGAGTGACAAGGCTTGGATAAATTTTGAAAGGAATTTCCGTCATCTATGCCAAAAGATAGCACTGTCGCTGTTATTAAATAAATCCCACCAAAAAATATTTAAAAAACCTAGTTGCCGTATAAAAAGTGAACGTTTCATTAATTATATCGTGTTGGACTATTCGAACTAAACTATTACCAGCGTTATGTATGTACATATGTACAAACGCTGCAGGGTTGGGATTACCTTCATCTTCGGCACATGACTCTTCAACAAAACCAAACCATATATTCGAGCAGTGGACCACATTCATCGCTAATGACGTACCGCAGCCGAAGCAGTATTCGGGTATGAGCGAACTCAAAAGACCAATTGGTACGACGAGAAATGTCACGGCGTTGCAGAGAAAACCGACGCCGCCTACAGAGCCGTTCTCCGATGAGGTACCACGAAAGTTAGGAAAGTTAGGATACTTAGTGAACCATGTCCCGAGCCTAATTAAATTATGAACGCAGCACTTAGTTATTCTGCTGATGGAAAGAAAATTGAAACCAGCAGAGGAGAGCAGTCCGAGGCTTATTCCATACCAAGAACTGTAAATGACAGATGCATAACAAAACCTCTTTCCGTCAAATCCTTGAAAAGGGGAAAATTATGTTGCTGAAAATGCAACGAGGATCCTACCTGTTCAATCAAGCTGAGTGATCGCGAAAGATATCTAGGATTGTAGCATTTTTAAGCCCCATTTTCCTAAGATGGTCGTTCGAGACCAGTTCAAGAAAAAGCTGCTGTATCTTACTTGCTGCTGCATAACAGAAAGCCGAAAAAAAATCTAATTCTAACGCATTCCTCTCCATCTGGCTGCGGCAATATGTATATCGATTGAATGTGTTATTCAAGAGGTACCTTATTTTCAGTGTTGCAATGAGTGCGGTTGCTTTTTATTAGTGGCAGGTAGCTAACCACAAGAATGAAATTGAAGTGTTTGTACCCACCTTGAGATAATTTTGCGTATGCAGTTTTGATGCGTTAACCTATCCGGGTAGAGTGCTTATCCGTTGCTATCAGTGACCGGTATTTCACGGTCTCTAACTAATATTTTTCCAAATGGAAAATACATATGTAAATATTCAGACCTTCTTTCTGCTTGGTCGTTAAACTACTTCCTTCTAAGCAGGGCACGAAGTAGGCAAAAAGCCGATTTTAGATGCTTGAGATATCTTTAGTCAAGCCCTTTTCACAGATAATTCTAATATATTATTCCGAGAGATTTTGTCAATACCACATAAAACAGCTTTTGAACTGTAAACAAACATTCAATTCGATTAAGACTCACAAGGGAAAAAAGGTGCCAACTGAACCCCTTGGATTTATGTATATATGTAGATATAAGGGAAAATATTGCGGGAACTTTAAGTTAAAAAAAATAAATAACTCGACTTCAGAACCAAATATTGGGTCCAGTTTTGGTAGGCTTATTTTTCTATTTGAGTAAATATGAATATAACCCTCCCTAGCACACTTACCGCAAATTAATAATATTTCGGACTACTCCGTCTAAATTCCTGAGAAAATGGTGTGGCAACCCTAATCAAAAATATTTAAGAAAATAAATCTTTCTTAAACCTCTCCATTTTAAAATATTTCCCCTAAGTTTTTAATTAAACTTATTTTTACTACATAAACAGGTGGCAACCATCTTCGGAATTAATTAAATTGATGCTGAATTTAGAAATAGCTGGCAACCCACTTAAACTTTTTTTCAGAAATAGAGCTTACTTAAATCTCCCTCGTTTGACGCCCAGATTACTAAATTTTATTTAACTTGTTAACTAAATTGATTTTGACTTCAGAAAATTCGTGGACACCTATATTAAAATATTTCACTAAACTTGTTAATTGAATTGATTTTGAATTTCCAAACAGCTGGCAACGTTCTCCGTTTGACACCCATACTACTATATATTTATAACTATACTTGTTAATTAAATTGATATTGAATTTACAAAAAGGTGGCAACCCTCTTGACAAATGTTTTAGAAATAGGACTTTCTTAAACCTTTCTCATCTGATATACATATAAAAATATTCAATTTAACTTGTTGCTTAAATTAGTTTTAACTCTTTGAGCAGGTGGCAACTCACTTAAAAATTATTGCGAAATAAATCCTTTTAGAAGTCCCTTCGTTTGACATGCACATTGTTGGAAAATTTTATTTAACCTACTAATTAACTGATTTTAACTTAAAAACGTGGCAACTCTTTTCAAAAAATATCCAGGCAATAAGCTATTTACATGAATGCCAAAGAGTCTGGCGTTTAATACTTCGTCGCCTTATACATAGTATGTATGTAAGTATGTAGATAACCTAAACGCAATTAAGATCTGTTAATATTTTTGCCAGAAAACTCCATAGAATAACAGATATTCATAAGGCAGATATCGTCTTCAAAATCTTGTAATGGAAAGATGATCTTTTAATAAACATTAGCTTCCTAAGCAACTCTTTTTTTATTTTAATCTCTTCTTAAATAATATTTTGTTTCTTTCAGTTTCAAAACGCTTTCGAATGCTCAAATACATGTGTATATATGTAAATAAATATCTCTGTATGCATGTGCATTTTATATTTGTAATAGTTTTTCCTATTAAAATTCAATCAAATTATTTTCCTCTTAGTATTTACCTTTTTCCGTAAAATCTGTGCGCGCCTTTTGGCTTGAAGTGGCGCTTAAAGTGCCACCCAATGCGGCAATGCAGTCAATTTTTTGTTTTTGTCATAGGTAGAAACATTGCTGATACTTTATGTTATTTATTGTTATTTTTGCTGCCGCATTCATTGCCTTTCCAGTGCGACAACTGCAACGCCCCGACACAAAATGCTGGCGCTTACCATTTATGTTATGAACATATGTATGTAGGTAGAGAGAGACGTTGCCATACTTTTATTCGTATTTTTTTCAATAAGACGCTTTTTCATTCGCTTTCACATACGTTTTGCCAAGAATGCGCTTTTTGTACGAGTGCTGAGGGGAGTAACTCTGTATGAACAAATATACATACATGCAACAAACGAATTTTTTGATGAGCTAGAGCACTACATGCAGTCATGGACGTGGGAATGCATATTTGTATGCAGAATTGCTGATTGTATGTAAGTAGACTAGGGAGGTCTAAAATAAGTAAAGTAAAAATTTTTATGCTCTCAGCCCCTAGCATTACTCCATACACAGAGAAACATATACTCATACTTTTTAATTTTGAAATCAAAAAATATTTAGAGGTCGCTCAAAGCGCTCAAAGTTTTCCATGTATTTTATATGGGAAAGAAAGCAACTTTTCGTAAAATGGTATAGAATTCCTGAAAATCAATATTTTTCGATAGGAAAATCGGGGTATTTCTTTTTTTCTGTATAGAACAATCCTAAGAGATGAGAGCATAAAAATTCCGACTTAACTTTTTCACACGCATTTTTGGGCCACCCTAATGTAGACACATGACATGTGCGATAAAAAAAAACCAGCGGCACTGTGACATATTTGATCGCTGCACCAGTGTTGCACGGTTTTTGTGTTGCTGATTTACCGCGTCTAGGCTTTTGAAGTGATAGCTAGCAAAATGAGAGAGACAAGCCGAAGTCAGTTAAAAAGTAAAAATTCGCTACGGTAATACGAGTACAATAAAGATGCCTCTTCAAAAGGGGTATTAGCACTTTGAATATGTATTTATGTATTTTTTTTTTGTTGGTTTCCAGCTTAAATTGTGGACGTTGCGTTCTAGTTATTTCTTTATGTAAATGTGTGCCTAGGTATTTATGCTCATTCTTGTAACGTGAATATCATTGGGTATATTTACTTTTCTCACTACGAAATTCGTTACGCTTAAATAACTATCATAGAATTAATTAATACGATCGTTTTTTTTTGAATTTCTTTAATGCCCATATTTTATAATAACGCATTTTTCATTAGATTATTGATACATAGGAGCAACTTCCGCTTTTAGCTTTCACTTTTTTGTTAGAGTCTTTTCTTATTTATGGATTAGCTAGGAATTTAAAGCGACAATTAAATTCTTACGACTCATTAATTTTAATTTATAAAGTAAATACAAAACATAAGTGTACGTTTTGTTTTTAGTTATGCCTCTTTTATTGTTCGGATAATGAAAGACTATCTACACCAGACTAAAAGTTGCCTACAAAGATTAATTGAGAGACGAACCAATGAGAAAGAACTCGGCGTTAACCCAGACAAAACTGACCTGCTGCTCTTTACCAGGAAGTACAAAATCCCTACACTTCAGTTCCTTGCCATAGGCAACAAGAATCTGAAGCTAAGGGAGTCCGCAAAATACCTAGGCGTAGTACTGGACAAAATCTTAACTGGGCACAAAATATACAAGAGCATGTTAAAAAAGCAGCGGTGGCCAGCTACAGCTGTAAGCGGGCGTTTGGACATAGCTGGGGGCTGTCGACTGGCATCATGTATTGGCTATACACGGTGGTTGTTAGGCCTATTCTACGCTATGGGGTCTTGGTATGGTGGCCAAGTCTAAACAGGTAATCAATGTAAAACTGAAGAGTTTTTTGAATGATCATTATCCTTTAGTAAAAAAATAAATCTCAATAATAATAATTATCTTCGAGTGAAAAAAATTGAAATCATAAAATAATCATTATTTTTATCGAAAAAATAAAAATCAGGTAATAATTATTATTTTTAATTTTTATTGGTTAAACTAGACAAATAAAAAATCTTTGTAAATTACAGTAGGATGTACGAACACAAATACGTGTGTATAATTAAAGTTGTTTTACGACGATTACAACTTCTTGTTTTTTTTGGTTCAAATATAAAAAAATAATGATTATTTTCCGTGCCTGGTTAATGCCATGGGAAAAATAAAAACTCCTAGAGATGGGAGATTCATGAACGATCATTATTATTGCATATACTAAAATCTTAGTCAGATTGCGGTCGCATTGCAGAATTTTTATTTTTATGACGTGGTATGCTATGTAATGTTATGGTATGTATGTATGTATGCTATGTTATGTTACGTTATGTTTGCTATACTATTTTATGTTATGTTATGTTATGATCAGTTATGTTATGTTTTGTTATGTAATGGTATGTTATGCTATGCTATGTTATGTTTTGTTGAGTTATGTGATTTTATGCTATTTTATGTTATGTTATTTTATGTCATGTTACGTTATGTTATGTTACGTTATTATAAATTATGTTGTTCAACGCATTTCACCTCAATTCACCACAGCTTACTCCAAATCACCTCAATCCCCTCAACTCACCTTAACTAAACTCACATCAACTCATCTCAGTTCACATAAACTCACATTTCCCCAGCTTACTTGATTTCATCTTAACTCACACCAACTAATTGTATTATATAAATAGTTTTAATGTCAATATGTGAGTGTCATATAGTTATGATAAGCACTATATGTAGCATAAGCACATAAGCATATAATTGAGCTTTGGAAAAAATGCGCGAGAAAAATTTTGATTCCACTGCGGCAAATGAACCATTATGAAGGCACCAGATAAGACATTTAAACTTTCATCGTAATGACGTAGGAGCTATTGGCTGGAATTTCGAGGAGAACGTTTTTTTTCGAGTCTATGACTTACAAAAAATTAAGAGGTTTTTAAAACTGCGCTTACTTTTAAATACCTATACTACATAAGTAGTTGGTTTCATTTGAAGGCAATTAATTTATATAACTTAGGAGTGCAGAGTCATAAAATATCCAAGCGGCACTCAATCAAACACGCTTCTGACACATTGGTTTTAAACCATTTTTTTTGCGAGAGCCCAACATCTTTCATCATAAAAGCAAGAAAATATTTATGGCGAATAAATGGTGCTGCTACTAACATGTGTGTGGATTAGGATTAACACTACAAAATATGATGACAGCTGCGTCATAAATTTACACACATATCTGGCCTGCTTATGAAAATATTTGAAAACTTGAAATGTTACACAACACCTAAAGCTTGTACGTATGTATGTACATACATACATATAAATAAATGTGATATTTAATAAATGCCACATGGCACACAAGAAATATTATCGAATTAGGGTGTGCGTAGTTAGGAGCATTGCTTAAATATTTTAAACGTGCGCCGGCAAAAGCGAAGAATTCCAGAATTCATGTACTAGTAGGTAATTAAAATCATACGGCAATAAAGTTTTGCATACAATTTCAATTAAAATGCAAGCTATCACACTCGGCAAATAGGCATTTCACGCTGTAATATTTCCACAATTGTGCACGCATGCGCAAAACTCGCAAGCGCTAATAGCCGATGGCGCTGTTCGAAAGACACACGTATCTGGCATGTAACTGCTTACTGATATGTATGTATGATTGAGCTTGTTGTATTTATGTAGTAGATACGCACTTTGCTGCACGCTCGCATGCGTGCCACAAATGTGTTGCACTCTCGCCGCCCAAAGTGGGCACTATGAGCATGCAAAGTGCACATTTGCGCGCGTTCGCTCGGCTAATTACTGCAAATGAACGGCAATCAGCCGCCGATCCATACGCGCACGCACAAGCAGCAATGCAATGCGTAAATCGGCCTACTACCGACCGCCAGACAAAAGTGGCATGCTTGCAATTTATGTAAGTATGTATGTAGATATGTGCTTGTACAGTCACACGTACAGACAATGAAGACCAGAAAAAAAAGAAACAAAAAAATAGAAGAAGTCAATGCAAAAACTGGCAGCTTGAATGGCAGCACACTGTGGTTGTTGACTTTTTTTCGCATTTGCCTTATTGCTGCTGCCTGTTTTGCTTTGTTGTCTGTCGTCGCAACACATTTTGAGGTTTCGCAAAAATATTGAATTTGCGCGCCCAGCACCCAGCACCTAGCGCCTAGCACTTATGCATGCGTTGCATATGCAGCTGCTTAAGCACAATGATTAATGTTGCTGGCAGGCAATGAAAGCCAGTCTTACTTACTGAATGCGCCTGGACGATTGGCTGGCTGTCTCTGACTCGGACTCGGACTCTGACTGTTTTTTTTTTTTTTTTTTTGGTTAGCATGTTTGTCATAACGTGCCGCAATTTGTGTTTGTGACTTGCATACGTTGTTGGTTCGTGGCTTCGTCGCGAACGTAATTTTATTAAAAAAAATATATATATATTTGACTTTTTAACACACTTGGAGCACTGCTGAAAACTTAGTATGTTCCTAAAATTGATTAATGTTGCGCAAAGAAATTGATTAAGTCGCCGATTTTGCGTGACAATTTGTGAGGTGGCTGACCAGAAAGATTTAACGAGTTGAAAAAATGGTTAAGATAATTCCAACGCTGCATGCGATTGCATGGAAACCATTCGATTTGAAGGCGTCATGCTTCAACTCAATTAGTTTGCAACAATGTTGTGCAGTTCTTTGATTATTATTTTTTTTATTTTTCCTAGAAGTAGAAAAAAAATCGAATTTTTTTGGAATATTTTCAGAATGTTCATATGTTTTCGGTAGCGCTGGGATAATTGATCTGCATAATAGAGGTAGGAGTAAAAGTGAAAAAGGGCACTATTTTTTAGAGGAATGTAGGAAAATGGTCTAAAAGTCGCTCATGTTGCCCGTGCTTGGCTTGTCACGCAGAATCGTGAACAATGAAAATAGCCAAATTGGTGAAACTTGGAGAATTCGATTTAAAGATCCTACGGAAAATTTATATGTCTTCAGGCATTGGCAACGTCGAATACCGCAGACGATGGATAGGCGAGCTGTATGAGCTGTACAAAAATATAAACGTAATGCGGCGGATTAATATTCAGCGGCTTTGCAGCACAGTAGCTCCAAATTGGAATTTATTTCCCGATTTTATTTATTTTTAATGAATGTTAAAAAAATTTTAAAAGAGATTTGGCTAGCCCGATTGTTGTTTTTTTTGTTATCTATTATTAAATTTTTAGTGCAAAGTGCAGAGAAAGTAGAAAATTTATAGAAAATCTATCCTCTTTTCCTGTGAATAAATTTTACACAATTAAAACAGGGTGAAAACAATCACAGGGTTACCCAAAAACGAATCAAAAAATTACAACTAATATTTAAAATGTTAAAGAAATCCCCAAAATTATTGTTATTATTTTTTTTTTAATTTTAGATATGCAGTTTTATACTCCACTAAATTTTTCTTTAACAGAGTGCAAATTCCAAGTAGCTATTGTAACTTGCACTTAATAAAAAATAAAATCTGGTCAATTTTTCTTTAATAATTTAAAATTTTAGTTGTGCAATTTTTCTCGTTTCGTGTTTTTTTAGTAGCTCTCAATAAAAAAAAAAACAAATATTCAAATGGGTTGAATCGCTAAAATCCAGTTTGGAACCACTGTGCGCTGACTCGGGAACATCGTACGAATGAACACAAACGCCCCAGCTCTGAGAGTATGCAACGCGGATCGCGATGCTGGTAACAGAGAAAGACAAAAGGTCTCATATGCGATCAAAAGATCAGGTGAAGAAATTTTTGAACTCACTTTGCAATTCCAATTGGCCTCCGTTGGTATATAAGGGAAACGCATAGAGTGCTTTATTTCACTCCGCCAAAATCGCTTAGGTGGTTACAACACCAGTTAAGAAAAATAACCGGAAGAAGAAGAAAAAAAGAATAAAAAGAAAGAGGAGAAAAATTTTGATTATTTCTTTACAAATGTTGTCCAAAATGTATTTAAATATATTTGCATTATAATTTCGGACAATTTTGAAAGCTCTAGTTATTGATGTTAGAAGAGCAAGGCTTAGAAAAATTTTATGATAATTCCAAATAATAGGTGCTAGTATATAAATTCTCTGATCGGTCCCGATTTCTGTGTGGAGACCCATTAAGTTAGAAGATATCGAATTGAACTCAAAAGACCACACAGATTATCTAGGAGTAACCTTAGATGCTGAGGTGGTGCAATATCGAAAAAAGAATGTAGAAGGCAAGTTACTCTCTATATACATACCTAGATATTTTCATGTAAGGCTGATTAATTGGCGCTACACACCAATAGTAAGACCGACACTTCTTTCCGGTATTTTGGTTTGGGGGAATGCAACGAAGAAGTAAACTGTCCCAGAGTAAATCCAAAGCCTGTCGTTCATCGAACTATTTGCGGAGAAAATTTATTGTTGATAAATTTGCGCGCATTTTTACAGCTTTAGAAAGAAGAACTCAACTGTAGAACCTTCGGGTATATCTAATAATTAGGAAAAGGAGCGAAGGTAGAAAAATGTAAGATAAGGAATGTGGCAAATGAATAAAACCTAGTCGGAGGAGCTGCATGGCGTGTATTCACAAATAATTCTAAAAGTACCAGGTTGACCGAGCTTTGCCCAGAGTGCATGTACTCTTTAACGTTTTCCAGATTTTGATAGCTATTAAAAAATATTTTGGAAATAAACAAAAAAGAAAATAGGATTTCGACATCTATTAAGTAAATTCCTTACTCTACAATTTAGGTGGCAACCCTATTCGGAAATACGCTGGACTAAATAAAATGTTGATTGAAATCAACAAAATAAAAATCTGTATTACATAGCAGCGCGGCAACCCTGATTGAAAATAGTTTCTGACCAAAGTTCTCAGCAAGACCTTTAATTTGATATCCATATTGCGATGTTTCCGATAAATTGTGTAGAATCGAAAATAAGTGGCAATCTTACACTATTATCCTAAGAGATAACATTTTTTATATAGGGAAAGCATTGTTTAAGAACCTTCTCTTGGTACCCATGAGCAGTAATATTTTACCTTTTTTTTCTAAACAAAAGATTAAATAAATATGCGATTCAAAATAGGTGGCAACCCTATTAATATAATTTTTGAAATAGGGATCTTTAAAATACCTTCCATTTGATATCCGTAGTATGATGCTTTAATTAATTTGTAACTAATTTGGAATAGGTGGCAACCTTATACGAGTCTTATCGGAGATAATGCCTATTTTTTCCAAAATTTTTTTTCTTCTTGAACGAAATGCAATGTGCGGGCTGCATTCTTATGGACCGCGGCACGATATTGAGACCTCTGGACATAAGCAACTAGGGGGTGAAGAGGCCGAATTCGGGAGGAATAAAATATATTGGACCACGTATGCATTGGATACGATGTCATCGGTTTGGATGATTGAAAGTTGATGGCGCGGATACCAGGTTAGGATCTTGAAGTAAAAGCCGGTCTGCCATTGAAAATTGATCGTACTATCTCAAAAATTTACCAGAAATATAACTAAAAGCTAAACTATGTCGAGAAGAGCAAGCGGCTTAAATTAAGGTAAACAAGCTGTGCGTCTGCGAACCCCTTTCTGAAACCCTTGTAAACGTGATCCATCTGGGTCAGAAAAGGTATGTTCTTTCGATGCCTCTTCAACCTTGAGGCATTTTGCGGCCTTCTCTAATCCAATGCAATCCAATCCAATTCAATCCATGGTCTGCATTAGCAGAGATTTTTTTAATAAAGTCTATAATCTTTTAAGGCGATTGAATTCTGTGACTAACTTTGACGTTTCAATAATCCTTTGCCATTCTTCGGTGAGCTTCTTGATTCCACATTCTATTTTCCTCTTCTGAATTTAAAAAAAAGCAAAATGTTTCTTACAAACATATGTATATGTATACATATTCAATGCGTGTATTTTTGTCTTTTATAAACGAACGCACTTATTGCAACTTTTAGCTAGCAGGCCCAGTACTTGCAACGCTGATACGACGAGTGTTCAAATTAAAAAAAAAACTCACAGTTGTTGCATCATTTGCGTTTTTAAAAGTACTGACAGACAGCATTGAAATTCTAGAAATTAGCGCGCAAATTTTACAAAATTACCTCATATGATTGCTGTTGTTGCTGGAGCTGAAATTGTTTCATAGCGCAATCACGTTTCAATAAATAACTTTTTTGAAGGTCAACAGCAGCCGTGAAATGATTTAATAATAAGTAAGCTAGCACATTTCGGTTTTCATTGAGAACTTCATTGTATGCTGTGGAGCTGAAATTATCTACATACATAGTTTTCGTAGAACTTTTTCATCAACACACTTAAGTGTTTCAGTTTGCATTGTTTATGTGGATCAATTAAAAATTACGCAAATTACTACACAAATTTTCAACCTAAATCATTTATGTAAATTGAGTACAAAGTGAGTAATCTGATGGCATACATTTGCATATGTATATATATCTCTATATATGTATTTTTGTATACACAATTGCATTTTTTTAATATTAATCGCCTACATTTATATATTTTCCATTTGCTTCTAATTGAAATGCTAATTAGTTGCATTCAAATACATAGCTATAATATTTTAAATATTTTTGAGTGAATCATTTTTAATTAACCTCAATTCATTGAAAATCTATGCCACCAATTAAATGTTTTCTGTATTTAATATAACCATTACGTATGTAAGGTGATAAGAATGCTAATAAAGTATACATTTATATGACCACACACATATTGATTAATCTTTTTTTTTTATTTATAAATAAGCAAAGTGAAATAGTGGAAAATAAGCAACAAGAATTAACAAGACAAACTTAGCACAGTGCGTAGGCAACTGGCTGAGTCAGTGGTGATCGTCGGTTCGAATCCTACTGAAAGAAGTCTGATGAGGAAATGTGGTGATTTCCGAAATAGCTATCACTTCTACCATTTTTTCAAATTATTGTTGCTTTTCCACAATAAGTTTGCACATAATACGGCCTCGAGCTCATAAAAATTGTTGAATATTGTTGAATTTATAAATAAGTATATACAATAGAGTGGTCAAAAAAAATTAAGTTGGAATTTTAATGCCGGCACCCCCTAGGATTGTTCTATATCGAAAGAAATATACCCCTATTTTTTATATTTTGAAATCAAAAAATATTTAGGGGGTGCTCAAAGCGCTCAAAGTTTTCCATGTATTTTATATGGAGAAAAAACCATTTTTCGTAGAAATGGTATAAAACTCTTAAAAATCAATATTTTTCAATCGGAAAACTGTGGTTCTCTTCAGGAGACTTCCAGTATTAATATCCAATTGTTTATTGTTTATTGGGAGTAGCAAAATAATGGCACTGCGAACTGAAAGATCTTCAGTATCCCTACAGAACGTCCACGTTGTCTTCGTTAGATATCTGAATCGGGTTTTTTACGATGCACAAAAGAAAAAAGATTAAAAAGACATTAAATTTTTTTTGTTTTTTTTTTTAATTTTTTTATTTCCATAAAAATTTTTCGTTAGTTACTCATTTCTTAAAAAAAAAATACACAAAAATCATATTTCAAAAAAAAGTGAAAGAAAAATATTTTTATTTTTTTAATTGTTTTTTGTAAATAAAGATTTTTCGTTAGTTTCTCATTTCTTAAGAAAAATACAACAAACGCAAATTTCAAAAAGAAAAAACCAAAGAATAAAAAAGTAAAAAAAAAATATATTTTTTGTTTTTCTTTTTTAATTTTTTAATTTCAATAAAACTGTTTCGTTAGTTACTCATTTCTTAAAAAAATACAACATACTCCTATTTACAAGAGAAAACAAATATTCGAAATCTGAGCTATCGGAGTCTGACAATTCTGTTTTCATCAGATTCTTCATTAAAAGCAAACTCTTAACATCCACGGATTGGAAGAAACTAAAAGTGCGTTTATGGTAATACTTCATTGTGTTTTTCCTGGAGCCTTTTTTTGTACTGATTTCGCGTACGCTGTATGAATAAATGTATTAGAAGTTGCTCCATCCCTGTTGTACGAGCATCCGAATTGGATTGTTTTAAAAATCTTTTACCAGCACCAGGCATTGGTCACAGTGGTCTTGAAGCAACCATAGCTATGACTAAAATGCCAACCAAAACGGCTTACATAACTGTCTTTGTACATAATCATAGATCAAAATTTCGTTGAAAATAAAATTCCATCTGCTCCTATGCTTAAAATATTATAAAATGTTGATCTAGAACTTTCCAAATCCAGTTATATAATCGCGAAGGTCTATGGTAATATAATTATAACACTTTCTTATATAAGCATAAAATATTTTAACTTAGTTATTCAAGAGATAATATTACATAATTGCATATTTTAATAATTCTTATTGCATAAATTTTATAAATTTACAAAGTCAATATAAAATATTATTTTATATAAATTCATATGTGTTTTGATGAAAATTCAACGACAGTTTTTTTTTAATTGATTATATATTTAGGGTCGTCAATCGAATTAACTTTATAATTGAGCCAAAATCTTAAAAATACGCCATGAATGGATTCTCAAGCTTGCTCCGACCACATTCCGAAGCTGTCGTTGCCTAAAAAATGCAGACAATGTTCCAAATGATTTAGAAGCACGTGAATTTTTAATGTTTCCGACATTTCTGTGCTTCGGAAGGCTTTAGCGAGTTTACTTACATGATTTTTTAATTCTGACCCAACTGACAAAGCAGTCAACCCATTGGTGGAGTTTTTTT
>NW_023458565.1:26075660-26159204 GCF_013731165.1 Rhagoletis pomonella
CTCTAAATGCAATCAGTTTAGCTAGGGAATCACTTGTCGTCGAATGATTCAACTTGCTAGTCATTCGACGACAAGTGATTCCCTAGCTAAACTGATTGCATTTAGAGTACTCGGACTGAATTGTTAATATATTTGAAGCACATACCCTTAAGGAAAGATTGGGCTAATTGTTCAAAAAATACAGTCGTAGGTATAAACGCATATTTATATATATACTTATTTATGTATGTATGTATGTAAAATACGAACAATAAATAAAAAAAGATTAATCAATATGTGTGTGTGGTCATATAATCTATACTTTATTAGCATTCTTATCATCTTACATACGTAATGGTGTAATGGTTATATTAAATACAGAAAACATTTAATTGGTGGCATAGATTTTCAATGAATTGAGGCTAATTAAAAATGATTCACACAAAAATATTCAAAATATTGTAGCTATGCACTTGAATGCAACTAATTAGCATTTCAATTAGAAGCAAATGGAAAATATATAAATGTAGGCGATTAATATTAAGAAAAATGCAATTGTGTATACAAACATACATATATACAGATATATATACATATGCAAATGTATGCCATCTGATTACTCACTTTACATAAATGATTTAGATTGAAAATTTGTGTAGTAATTTGCGTAATTTTTAATTGGTCCGCATAAGCAATGCAAAATAAAACACCTAAGTGTGTTGATGAAAATGTTCTACGAAACTATGTAATTTCAGCTCCACAGCATACAATGAAGTTCTCAATGAAAACCGAAATGTGCTTGCTTAGCTTACTTATTATTAAATCATTTCACGGCTGCTGTTGACCTTCAAAAAAGTTATTTATTTAAGCGTGATTGCGCTATGAAACAATTTCAGCTCCAGCAACAACAGCAATCATATGAGGTAATTTTGTAAAATTTGCGCGCTAATTTCTAGAATTTCAATGCTGTCTGTCAGCACTTTTAAAAACGCAAATGATGCAACAACTGAGAGTTTTTTTTTTTAACTTCAACACTCGTCTTATGTAGCGTTGCAAGTACTGGTGGCCTGCTAGCTAAAAGTTGCAATAAGTGCGTTCGTTTATAAAACACACAAAAATACACGCTTGAATATGTATAAATATACATGTGTTGTGTGTGTGTTGTTCAGTGAGGGAATACCCTCTGTGCACTGGAAACGTTTTTTTTTTAGTTCAGAAGAGGAAAATAGTAGAATATGGAATCAAGAAGCTCAGCGAAGAATGGCAAAGGATTATTGAAACGTCAAAGTTAGTCACAGAATGTAATCGCCTTAAAAGTTTATAGACTTTATTAAAAAAAAACTCTGCTAATGCAGACCATGGATTGAATTGGATTGGCTTGCATTAGGTTAGAGAAGGCCGCAAAATGCCTCAAGGTTGAAGAGGCATCGAAAGAACATATATTTTCTGACCCAGATGGATCACGTTTACGAGGGTTTCATAAAGGGGTTCGCAGACGCACAGCTCGCTTACATTTATTGAAGCTTCTTGCTCTTCTCGACATAGTTTAGCTTTTAGTTATATTTCTGGTAGATTTTTGAGATAGTACGATCAATTTTCAAAGCTTTTAGTGCAGACCGGCTTTTACTTCAAAATCCTAATCATCCAAACCGATGGCATCGTACCCAATACGTAGTTCAATATATTTATTTCTCTTCACCCCCTAGATGCTTATGTCCAGTGGTCTGAATATCGTGCCGCGGTCCATAAGAATGCAGCCCGCTCATTGCATTTCGTTGAAGAAGAAAAAAAAAATTTGGAAAAAATAGGCATTATCTCCGAGAAGACTCGTATAAGGTTGCCACTTATTCGAAACTAGTTACAAATTAATTAAAACATCATAATATGCATATCAAATGGAAGGTATTTTAAAGATCCCTTTTTCAAAAATATTATTAATAGGGTTGCCACCTATTTTGAATCGCATATTTATTTAATCTTTTGTTTAGAGAAAAAGGTAAAATATTACTATTCATGGGTACCAAGCGGGGGTTCTTAAACAATGTTTTCCATATATACAAAATGTTATCTCCTAGGATAATAGTGTAAGGTTGCCACTTATTTTCGATTCCACATAATTTATCTAAAACATTGCAATATGGACATCAAATTAAAGGTCTTGCTGAGAACTTTGGACAGAAAATATTTCCAATCAGGGTTGCCACGCTTCTATGTAATACAAATTTTTATTTTGTTGATTTCAATCAACATTTTATTCAGTCCAGCGTATTTCAGAATAGGGTTGCCACCTAAATTGTGGAGTAAGGAATTTACTTAATAGATGTCGAAATCCTATGTTTTTTTTTTTTGTTTATTTCCAAAATATTTTTAAAGCTATCCAATTCTTGAAAATTTTAAAGAATATATGCACTTCGGGCAAAGCTCGGTCAACCTGGTACTTTTAGAGTTATTTGTGAATACACGCAATGCAGCTCCTCCGACTAGGTTTTATTCATTTGCCACATTCCTTATCTTACATTTTTCTTCGTTGCATTCCACCAAACCAAAATACCGAAAAGAAGTATCGGTCTTACTATTGCTGTGTAGCGCCAATTAATCAGCCTTATATGAAAATTTCTACATCCGTACATATGTATATGGAGAGTAACTTGCCTTCTACTTTCTTTTTTCGATATTGCGCTTCCTCAGCATCCAAGATTACTCCTAGGTAATCTGTGTGGTCTTTTGAATTCAATTCGATATCTTCTAACTTCATGGGTCTCCACACAGAAATCGGGACCGACCAGAGAATTTATATACTAGCACCTATTATTTGGAATTATCATGCAATTTTTCTAAGCCTTGCTTTTTTAACCTCTATAACTACAGCTTTCAAAATTGTCCGAAATTAGAATGCAAATATATTTAATTACATTTTGGACAACATTTGTAATGAAATAATCAAAACTTTTCTCCTCTTCCTTTTTTTTTCCTTCTACTTCTGGTTCTTTTTCTTAACTGGTGTTGTAACCACCTAAGCGATTTTGGCCGAGTCAAATAAAGCATGTACCAACGGAGGCCAATCGAAATTGCAAAGTGAGACCAAATATTTCTTCACCTGGTCTTTCCATCGCATAGGAGACCTTTTGTCTTTCTCTGTTACCAGCATGGCGATCCGCGTTGCATACTCTCAGAGCTGGGGCGTTTGTGTTCATTCGTACGATGTTCCCGAGTCAGCGCACAGTGGTTCCAAACTGGATTTTACCGATTCAAATTTTTGATTTGAATATTTGTTTTTTTTTTTTAGTTGCTACTAAAAAAACACGAAACGAGAAAAATTGCACAACTAAAATTTTACATATTTAAAGAAAAATTCACCAGATTTTATTTTTTATTAAGTGCAAGTTTCATTAGCTACTTGAATTTTGCACTCTGTTAAAGAAAAATTTAGTGGAGTATTAAACTACATATGTAAAATTAAAAAAAAAAAATAATAATAATTTTGGGGATTTGTTTAACATTTTAAATATTAGTCGTAATTTTTTGATTCGTTTTTGGGGTAACCCTGTGATTGTTTTCACCCTGTTTTTGTTGTGTAAAATTTATTCACAGGAAAAGAGGATAGATTTTCTATAAATTTTCTACTTTCTCTGTACTAAATAAAATCGGGAAATAAATTCCAATTTGGAGCCACTGTGCTGCAAAGCCGCTTAACATTAATCCGCCGCATTACGTTTATATTGTTGTACAGCTCATACAGCTCGCCTATCCATCGTCTGCGGTATTCGCCGTTGCCAATGCCTGAAGACATGTAAATTTTCCGTAGGATCTTTCTATCGAATTCTTTAAGTTTCGCCTATTTGGATGTTTTCATTGTCCATGAGTCTGCGTGATAAGCCAGCAGCACGGGCAATATGAGCGACTTTTAGACCATTTTTCTACATTCCTCTAAAAACAAACCGCAAAGAAGCAAAGTAGGGTGAATAACAGTCCCGTTTTTTTTCACTTTTACTCCTACCTCTATTATGCAGATCAATTAACCGAGCGCTACCGAAAACTTACATTCTGAAAATATTCCAAAAAAATCCAATTTTTTTTCTACTTTGAGTAAATCTTAAAAAAAAAATCAAAGAACTGCACAACATTGTTGCAAGCTAATTGAGTTGAAGCATGACGCCTTCAAATCGAATGGTTTCCATGCAATCACATGCAGCTTTGGAATTATCTTAACCATTTTTTCAACTCGTTAAATCTTTCTGGTCAGCCACCTCACAAATTGTCACGCAAAATCGGCGACTTAATCAATTTCTTTGCGCAACATTAATCAATTTTAGGAACATACTAAGTTTTCAGCAGTGCTCCAAGTGTGTTAAAAAGTCAAATATATATATATATTTTTTTTAATAAAATTATGTTCGCGACGAAGCCACGAACCAACAACGTATGCAAGTCACAAACACAAATTGCGGCACGTTATGACAAACATGCAAACCAAAAAAAACAAAAACAGCCAGAGTCCGAGTCCGAGTCAGAGACAGCCAGCCAATCGTTCAGGCGCATTCAGTAAGTAAGACTGGCTTTCATTGCCTGCCAGCAACATTAATCATTGTGCTTAAGCAGCTGCATATGCAACGCATGCATAAGTGCTAGGTGCTGGGTGCTGGGTGCTGGGCGCGCAAATTCAATATTTTTGCGAAACCTCAAAATGTGTTGCGACGACAGACAACAAAGCAAAACAGGCAGCAGCAATAAGGCAAATGCGAAAAAAAGTCAACAACCACAATGCTGCCATTCATCCATTCAAGCTGCCAGTTTTTGCATTGACTTCTTCTATTTTTTGTTTTTTTTTTTTTTATCTGGTCTTCATTGTCTGTACGTGTGACTGTACAAGCACATATCTACATACATACGTACACACGTACGTAAATTGCAAGCATGCCACTTTTGTCTGGCGGTCGGTAGTAGGCCGATTTACGCATTGCATTGCTGCTTGTGCGTGCGCGTATGGATCGGCGGCTGATTGCCGTTCATTTGCAGTAATTAGCCGAGCGAACGCGCGCAAATGTGCACTTTGCATGCTCATAGTGCCCACTTTGGGCGGCGAGAGTGCAACACATTTGTGGCACGCATGCGAGCGTGCAGCAAAGTGCGTATCTACTACATAAATACAACAAGCTCAATCATATTTACATACATATCAGTAAGCAGTTACATGCCTGATACGTGTGTCTTTCGAACAGCGCCATCGGCTATTTGTGCTTGCGACTTTTGCGCATGCGTGCACAATTGTTGAAATATTATTAAAGCGTGAAATGCCTATTTGCCGAGTCTGATAGCTTGCATTTTAATTGAAATTGTATGCAAAACTTTATTGCCATATGATTTTAATTACCTACTAGTACATGAATTCTGGAATTCTTCGCTTTTGCCAGCGCGCATTTAAAATATTTAAGCAATGCTCCTAACTACGCACACCCTAATTCGATAATATTTCTTGTGTGCCATGTGGCATTTATTAAATAACACATTTATTTATATGTATGTATGTATGTAGTATATACGTACAAGTTTTAGGTGTTGTGTAACATTTCAAGTTTTCAAATATTTTCATAAGCAGGCCAGATATGTGTGTAAATTTATGACGCAGCTGTCATCATACTTTGTAGTGTTAATCCTAATCCACACATGTTAGTAGCAGCACCATTTATTTGCCATAAATATTTTCTTGCTTTTATGATGAAAGATGTTGGGCTCTCGCAAAAAAAAACCATGGTTTAAAACCAATGTGTCAGAAGCGTGTTTGATAGAGTGCAGCTTGGATATTTTATGACTCTGCGCTCCTAAGTTATATAAATTAATTGCCTTCAAATGAAACCAACTACTAATGTAGTATAGGTATTTAAAAGTAAGCGCAGTTTTAAAAACCTCTTAATTTTTTGTAAGTCATAGACTTAAAAAAAAAAACGTTCTCCTCGAAATTCCAGCCAATAGCTCCTCCGTCATTACGATGAATGTAGAAATGTTTTATCTGGTGCCTTCATAATGGTTCATTTGCAGCAGTGGAATCAAAATTTTTCTCGCGCACTTTTTCCAAAGCTCAATTTTAAGGTGCTGATGCTACATATAGTGCTTATCATAACTATATGACACTCACATATTGACAACTATTTATATAATAAAATTAGTTGGTATGATTTGAGATGAAATCAAGTAAGCTGGGGAAAGGTGAGTTTATGTGAACTGAGATGAGTTGATGTGAGTTTAGTTGAGGTGTGTTGAGGGGATTGAGGTGATTTGGAGTAAGCTGTGGTGAGTTAAGGTGAAATGCGTTGAACAACATAACTTATAAAAAGGTAACATAACATAACGTAACATAACATAAAATAACATAACAAAACATACATAACATAACATACGATAACATAACATAACTGATCATAACATAACATAACATAAAATAATATAGCATAACATAACGTAACATAACATAACATACATACATACATACCATAACATTACATAGCATACATACTACACCTTTTCCAACAGTATTTCAGAAAAACACAAATGTATTTCAGAAAAGGCCAAATGTATTTCAGAAAACATCAAATGTATTTCAGAAAATCTCAAATGTATTTCAGAAAAACCCAAATGTATTTCAGAAAAGCTCAAATGTATTTCAGAAAAACGCAAATGTATTTTAGAAAACCTCAAATGTATTTCAGAAAAGCGCAAATGTATTTCAGAAAAACACAAATGTATTTCAGAAAAACGCAATTGTATTTCAGAAAAGGCCAAATGTATTTCAGAAAACCTCAAATGTATTTCAGAAACACGCAAATGTATTTCAGAAAAATATTTTTAGAATACAGCTATGCTTTCCTGAAATACATTTGTGCTTTTCTGAAACACATTTGCCCTTTTCTGAAATACATTTGTGTTTTTCTGAAATACATTTGAGGTTTTCTGAAATACATTTGACCTTTTCTGAAATACATTTGTGTTTTTCTGAAATACTGTTGGAAAAGGTGTAGACCACGTCATAAAAATAAAAATCCTGCAATGCGACCGCAATCTGACTCAGATTTTAGTATATGGTATAATAATGATCGTTCAAAAATCTCCCATCTCTGCGAGTTTTTATTTTTCCCATGGCAATAACCAGGCACGGAAAATAATCATTATTTTTTTTATATTTGATCCAAAAAAAACAAGAAGTTGTAATCGTCGTAAAACAATTTTAATTATACCCACGTATTTGTGTTCATACATCCTACTCTAATTTACAAAGATTTTTTATTTTTCGAGTTTAACCAATAAAAATTAAAAATAATAATTATTACCTGATTTTTATTTTTTCGATCAAAAATAATGATTATTTTATGATTTCAATTTTTTCGCTCGAAGATAATTATTATTATTGGGATTTATTTTTTTACTAAAGGATAATGATCATTCAAAAAACCCTTCAGTTTTACATTGATTACCTGTTGAGACTTCGCCACCATACCAATACCCCATATAGTAGAATAGGCCTAACAACCACCGTGTATAGCCAATGATGATACCCTTACAGCTGTAGATGGCTATCGTTGGTTTTTTAACATGCTCTTGTATATTTTGTGCGCAGTTCAGATTTTGTCCAGTACTACGCCTAGGGATAATGCGGACTCACTTAGCTTCAGATTCTTCTTGCCTATGGCAAGGAGTTGAAGTGTGGGGATTTTGTACTTCCTAGTAAAGAGAAGCAGGTCAGTTTTGTTTGGGTTAACGTCGAGCTCTTTCTCATTGGTTCTTCTTTCAATTAACCTTTGTAGGCAACTTTTAGTCTGGTGTAGATAGTCTTTCACCTAATCGCTTTCAATGAAGTTTGGTTCAACTTTTGCTTCAACTATTCAATCGCCTGTGGATCATGTAAGTTCTCTATAAGATACTTGTGATATTTTTTAGTTAATATTTATTTTTCTTCAATGCGAAAAACTAACTATAAACATAAAAGCCTTTTTTTACGTTTATTTGGTTTTTTGAGCAATGACATTGTCCCACCGAATGAGTGGTGTTATATCATTATCCGAACAATAAAAGAGGCATAACTAAAACAAACGTAAACTTATGTTTTGTATCCCCTTTATAAATTAAAATTAATGAGTCGTAAGAATTTAATTGTCGCTTTAAGTTCCTAGCTAATCCATAAATAAGAAAAGACTATGCTCTAGCAAAAAAGTGAAAGCTAAAAGCGGAAGTTGCTCCCATTTATCAATAATTTAATGAAAAATGCGTCATCGTAAAATATGGGCACTAAAGAAATTCAAAAACAAATGATCGTATTAATTAATTCTATGATAGTTATTAAAGCGTAACGAATTTCGTAGTGAGAAAAGTAAATATACTAAATGATATTCACGTTACAAGAATGAGCATATATACATAAGTAGGCATACATTTACATAAAGAAATAATTAGAACGCAACGCCCACACTTTAAGCTTGACCCCAAAAAAAAAAAAAAAACATAAATACGTTTTCAAAGTGCTAATTCCCCTTTTGAAGAGGCATCTTTATTGTACTCGTATTACCGTAGCGAATTTTTACTTTTTAACTTACTTCGGCTTGTCCCTCTCATTTTGCTAGCCGTCACTTCAAAAGCCTAGACGCGGCAAATCAGCAACAAAAAAGCCGTGCAACATTGAAACAGCAATCAAATATGTCACAGTGCCTCTGTTTTTTATCGCACATGACATGTGTCTGCATAAGGGTGGCCCAAAAAGGCGTGTGAAAAAGTTAAGTCGGAATTTTTATGCTCTCATCCCTTAGAATTGTTCTATACAGAAAAAAAAGTACCCCGATTTTTCGATCGAAAAATATTGATTTTCAAGAATTCTAAACCATTTTTACGAAAAGTTGTTTTCTTTCCCACATAAATATACTTTGGGCGTTGAGCGACCTCTAAACTTGTTTTGATTTTAAAATAAAAAAGTAGGGGTATTTGTTTCTCTGTGTATGGAGTAATGCTAGGGGCTGAGAGCATAAAAATTTTGACTTTACTTATTTTAGACCACCCTAGTCTACTTACATACAATCAGCAATTCTGCATACAAATATGCATTCCCACGTCCATGACTGCATGTCTTGCTTTAGCACATCAAAAAATTCGTTTGTTGCATGTATGTATGTATGTTTGTACATACAGAGTTTCTCCCCTCAGCACTCGTACAAAAAGCGCATTCTTGGCAAAACGTATGTGAGCCTCTTATTGAAAAAAATATGAATAAAAGTATGGCAACGTCTCGTCTCTCTCTACCTACATACAGACACATGTTCATAACATAAATGGTAAGCGCCAGCATTTTGTGTCGGGGCGTTGCTGTTGTCGCACTGGAAAAGCAATGAATGCGGCAGCAAAAATAACAATAAATAACATAAAATATCAGCAATGTTTCTACCTATGTATGACAGAAATAAAAAATTGACTGCATTGCCGCATTGGGTGGCACTTGAAGCGCCACTTCAAACCAAAAGGCGCGCACAGATTTTACGGAAAAAGGTAAATACTAAGAGGAAAATGATTTGATTGAATTTTAATAGGAGAAACTATTAGAAACATACAAATGCGCATGCATACACAGATATTTATGTACATATATACACATGTATGTGAGCATTCGAAAGCATTTTGAAATTGACAATATTTAAGAAGGGATATATTAACTAAAAAAGTGTTGCTTAGGAAGCTAATTTTTATTAAAAGATCATCTTTCCATTACAAGATTTTTAAGACGATATCTGCTTTATGAATATCTGTTATCTCAGGAGCTTTTTGGCAAAAATATTAACAGATCTTAATTTAGGTTATCTACATACTTACATACATACTACGATATTTAACGATTTTATTAATATTGTTATTTATTTCTTTATAGATATTTTTTATCGAATTTGTTATCGATATTTTTATCGATTTTGATATCGATTTTTTATCAACATTGTTATCGATTTGGTAATCGATATT
This sequence comes from Rhagoletis pomonella, assembly GCF_013731165.1. NCBI lineage: Eukaryota > Metazoa > Arthropoda > Insecta > Diptera > Tephritidae > Rhagoletis > Rhagoletis pomonella. The sequence goes on from NW_023458565.1 coordinate 26,085,627, forward strand.
TTTGTCGGTTTTGTTATCGATATTTTGTTGGATGTTACTATCGATGTTGTTATCGATAGAGTATGATAATCATATGGTCAAGGGCGACTTTACCTTAGGTTTTTTTAACAAATTATAACAAAAATTTGCTCCAGCTTTTGCTGAAAGATAAATAAATGCTCTGCATGCATTTTTAGCGCATAATCTCAAAAATGCCAAATTTTGAGTTGTGGCTCTTTTGAAGACGGTGTTCGATATGTAAATGTAATTAGAACGAATAGGGGTAAAGGTAGGGATCTAGATAGGAAAAAGACAAAAAATATAACCTTATGCAAAAACAGGTGTATGGATTAGAGATGGGCACGGTACTAAATATTTAATCCCGTTCCCGGCCATCCCAACGTTTTTCAGAATTGTACCGCGGGTCCCGTAGGTCCCGATATTTATCTCTAAAGCAGGCTAAAAAACGGTCTACAAAGTGAAAGGATCGGTGAAGATTTCAACGTGTGTGGCGCGGTTTGCAAACCGATCGAATGTTGACGAAAATGTTCATGTCTTTCAAATTAATTTTAAATAATAAAAACAACAATGAACGCCAAGCTTCCGATTATTTTGTTTTGCTTTGATGTTCGTTTTTGTCTCAATAAAACTCTCTAGTATGGATGTACATATGTAAATATGTATGTATATTGGTTATGAGACAAAATAGATATGTATGTAACGTAAATTTCACTTCTCCAGTGTGACCCAGGCGCACTTACTTTTTTACCGCCTTTTTTTTAAAGGACAGGTGTACCCATACTAATCTGGTTTAAATCCGATCATTGGACCATGAAGAAATTTACGGTAATCTTAAATTTTTATATGAGAATTGAAGACGGTTTTGTTTTTTACTTCAAAATTACTTGTTTTATTTTATTAAACTACATTTATCTTCTGTCATCTTACTTTTTCGTAAACAAGCGTTAAATACTCATTCATGCTTGCGATCAAGTTCTCCACACGGCGTGCACTTCATACGCTTATTTAGTATCCATAGTGGAATGTGTTTTCGAGTTATCTTTGCTGCAATTCAGTGGTTGTCCCAATCATGTTGTGTGATTCATGCAACAAAGCAGCAGAGCAGCAGAGCAGCAAAACCGACTGTCAGCTGGTTCCCGAAATAATTGCACTCATACATATTTTCAATTTTATTTGCGCTATCACTTGCCACTGTTAATAGTTATGCTCAGTTGTGATGCTGCCATGCTTGTCATCATAATTTAACTACATTAGCACAAAAAAGACGCACACACACACACCTAAGTGCATTCACGCTGATGTTTTCTGATATTTCAAAAACTTAATATTTTGGGTGATGGCATCGTCGTCGTCGTCATCGGCCACACTGATTGCTTGTGCCACTTTGCAGAGTTGCAGTGAAGCTTGCAGTCATCAGCAGCATCTAGAATTAAAAGCAACAAACACTAAAAAAGTGTAAAATTTTTGTATTCTTTGCTCATTTTGTTGTTGCAACTTTAGCTTACAAATAATTTTCGCCGCTTGTGTGAATAGCACAACACGTCCATCTCTGTATGTCGTCGTCTATCAGCGCCTTCATCATCGCTGTAATCACTATGCGCATCAACAACACGCGCAACAACTACAACAAATGTGCTAAGCATACAACAACAATTCGCTCAGATACTCATAATTGCAAGTATCATTTCTTCGAGTGTTCTTTTGAAGGTGTTGTCTGCTACCAACAGTCTTCATCAGCTAAACGCTACATATGTATATTAGGGTTGTGCAAAAATGCATTGGAAAAAAGTAAACCACCTAAGATTGTTCTGTATCTAAAAAAAATACCCGTTTTTTTATTTCGAATTCAAAAAATATTTAGAGGTCGCCCTAAGCGCTCAAAGCTTTTTATGTCTTTTATTTCGTGAAAATATAGAATTCTTGAAAATCCATATTTTTCGATCGAAACACTCTGTTTTTCTTCAAGAGACTTGCAATAATAATATATGTATATTTTTTTTAATTTTTAATTCTAACTATTTTTTATGGGTCACCTATTGCATTTTTTGGGGTTTTGGAGACCTAAAGAGTACTTAGTATTAAAAAATTATGAAATAAACAATTGGGTATTATGATTGGAAGTCTCTTGAAGAGGAAAATATTGACTTTCAAGAATTCTATACCACATTCTACGAAAAATTTTATTTTCTCATATAAAATGCAAATATGGAAAACTTTCAGCGACCTATAAATATTTCAAAATAAAAAAAGTGATATATTTTTTCGGTATGGTTTAAATCTTATGGGGTGAGATCATTGAAATACCGACTTGATTTTTTTTTCTACCACCCTAATGTACATACTGTGCCAGCAAATACACCATCCTCACCTCCACCAGCCCGTCCATCTAGCTGTCTGTCTGTCAGTCGCCTAAGTCTTTCAGTCTGCCGGGCTGCACTTGACTGGCGACGTTGCGCTCTACTGGCCCACACATACGCACCCACAAGCATGCACGCATATGTTTCTACACATGCACAAACATACATACATACACACATATTTGTGTCATATTGAAGACATTTGTTTGCTGCAACGCAATCATGTGCAACATGTTGCCGTTTAAATGAGTTCAACGAAATGCGCTTCATTCGTTTTAATTTTTAATTTTCTTTTTTTTTTTCATTTCATTTCGCTTAGCTTTTAACTTCGTTAATGTTGTTGCATTGCCGGGTGCTGCTGTCACGTTTACTGTATGTCTGTCTGTCTGTCTGCTACTCACTGTGCGCTGCTTGTGGTAGGTATGCTTTTGTTTTTGTATGTAGGTGACATCACAATGCGAAGGTGTGTCGTACGTGTCGTCTTAGCTGGCGTCCACATTTTGTGCATAGACTCATAATTTGTGCTTTTTGGGTTCATAATTTTGCATATTTGTTTGCTCTTGCATACAGTAACTTTTTCACTTTTCCTTTTATTGCATACCCTCATGTTTGACGTAGCCGCAAATTTATGTCCTTTTGTTTACTCTTTGCGGCTTTTGGGACTCCCCATGTGGGCTTTGAACTTTTCATTGTTTATCAAGGTTAAATTGAGGAGAATATTAGTCATAGCTGTCTACGGTCATTTGCTAAAAGTAAACTAAAAAAATGCTTCACAAATAAAAGTAGATTTTTTTTTTGTATTTTTATTTAAATTTGAATAGCAGAAATTAGTGTGATCGCTTCAGTTCAATGCACTACCTTGAGAATAAACAGAACTTTTAAGCAAAAGCATAATTCAACACCAGAAATTGAAACATTGTTTAGGAACAATGTTTCTTAATTTTTTTCCACCAAGGCGCACCCTACCGGCCGGTTTTAGTAAAAAAAAAAATGATTGCGTCTGAGACTGATACATTCACAACAGACAGGGGTCAGGACATGGGGATTTATCGAAGATATCCGGAAAAATAAGTCGCGGTATTCCAGGCCCAGTCATTTGCAATGAAAATCATTGACAACATGTTGGAAAGAAGGTAGAGAGGTTAGGGTTTCCATCAATTTAAATTATATTGGGAAGAAAACAGCTTCATTTTATTCGATTCGAAACGAGTTACAACCTTCTGATACGATGAAGTTAGAAAGATCGTACGAAATTGCAGCGAATACAATAGCTGCCGAAATTTCACAAATCTGTGTTCACGTCTCAACCGAAGAGAAGGAGCCAGCTTTTTTATAGGAGCAGACTTTCAGGCAATAGTGTCAGAAATATGCCTGGAAAACTTCAAAATAATATCGCTGAATGCTGCATTGCAGTCGTCTCTCTAAAGCGTGAGTTTGTTCTTGGGGGACCACAAAGCCACCTGCAAGCTTTAAAGAATCAAAATGGGAAAGAAAAATACACGAATACCAACACTGCCCAAGTGCCTGTATATTCATAGTTCAGTCCTTGAAATCATGTTTAATATCTTCCCTGTGAACCGAAGTTTACTCCGGCTCCACTGCCATATTTATCGACGACTCCAAGCTAGAGCACAGCGTAGAAATTGGCGATGGAAGGTGGACTAGGGAAACAACACGTGGTACACTACGTCAAATCCCGCCCATATTTGATAAAGATAGGTGCAGCGCTCTCATTTTCCTAGAACGCCCTCAATTCAGAAAGGTTGTTGAAGCTTGTTGAAGTCATCACTGCACACGGTCTAATGTGAATACGAGCGGAAAGAATAGGCATTCCGATAAACGTATTCTATAGAAGAGAAAAAGGTAATCGAAACCGTTAAAGACTTTCTCTGCCTTTTTCGGACTTAAGCTCGTCAAAAATCCGCCGGTATATTGACGGCTCGACATTTTATTTTATTAAATTTATTGTTTAAGATTCTTAGAATATGTGACGGGACACGTTGCTTAATTATCTTCGCCCAAAAGATCATTTTCACTTTTCCATATATATATCCAGGACTACAACCTAATTTTGGGGTCATTTAACAAACCTGTCTACGGTGCAAAAAATTCTAAGCTTCAGTTGGAATTTTCAATAAGCGATGAACGGGCAAGGTACAAAGACCATACGGTCTTATAATGCAAGTTCGGCGCCGAATTTTTGGTTGCAGAGACTTTGTTGCGAAGTGCTATCTTTCTCTAGGTCGAACGAACATCTCGACTTCCTGGTTTGGGCAAAGATGTTACCTTTACTCCAACTGTCTTCAAATACAGCCGCTTCTTATTAAAGAAGGTAGATTTTGGCACCTTTTATTCAGCATAAAGTGCTACATAGCTGCTACGTGGTTGCCCTTGGATAAAAAATAAAGAAATCATATGGATCATACTCTGATCGATTGAGGAAATGTGAAATCCACGGGACCAACATTGACTCAGAGCACTGTCCTGTTGCAGTCAGGTGCTCATGTGCAGCAAGAAATATGCATTTTATAATAGAAGGAAGGCTCGACATAAAATAGCTGCATTCACAACAGATAGCCAGCAGGTTCGGTACTCTACTCATAACTACCTAATCCTGTATTACAATCTCAATGACACAATACAAGAATAAAGGCAGAGGTGAGTACGTAAATGGATAAAGAAAAAGATAAAGACAAAGGTAATAATAAAAACAAAGATGCGTAAAGATAAAGAAGGCAAAAATGAAGACCAAGGTAAATTTAAACACTTCACTTATATAAGGGCAAAGGTGAAGGGGAACATCTAGATGAAGAAAATGATAAACATACAAGTAAAGACAAAGATAAATATAAAGAAAAAGATGAGGATGAGGATACCAATAAAAATATAGATGAAGATAGAGAAAGATTAAAATAAAGGTAATTATAGAGAAAAGGATATAGATAGAGACACAGACTCAATCTGGGAACTACTTTATGATTTTAGAGATGTTAGGTGTTCTCGGGACTCATCGATATAATAATCGATATTTTATCGGTTTTGTTATCGATTATTTATCGATTTTTATATAGATTTTTGTCACCGATTTTATTATCAATTATTTGACGATTTTGTTATCGATATATTTGTCGATTTTGTTATCGATATTTTTTGTCGATTTTTGGATCGATTTTGCTACTAATATTATTATCGATTTTGCTATCGAATTTGTCATCGATTTTGTTATCTGTATTTTTATCGGTTTTGTTATCGATATTTTGTTGGATGTTACTATCGATTCTGCTATCGATAGAGTATAAAGATAAAAATGAAGATAAAGGAAAACAGAATAACATAAATGTAATTAGAACGAACAGGGGTAGAGAAAGGGATCCGGATAGAAAAAAAGACAAAAAATATAACCTTAAGCAAAAGCAGACGTACGTATGTATGTATGTACATGCAAAATAGATATCTAACGTAAGTTTCACTTCTCCAGTGTGGCCCAGGTGAACTTCGGTTTTTTTCAATGGAAAAATATGCTGCATAGCATTTCTACTTACGCCCGCGAAAAATATGTAAGTATTTAGATACTACAAAAATAAAATAGCTACCTTTCCACGTATTTGCTGCACTCGTCCATGGATGCATCCAAACATATTTGTCAGTACGTCATAGCACGCGTTTTAATGAATAATGACTATTTCCGAGTGAATTCAAAATTACTGGCTAAACGCCAAATTTGCAGATTTGCAATTCATATTTGTCACACTGAGTGCGTTGATGGCAAATGCCATGCCTCCTCCTTCTCCTCCGGCTGGTGGTTGATGGCGTGCGGCTGGGTGTTGGTTGCCAAAATTGGTTTTACTGTACGTGTGTATGTATGTATGTAGGTATAAACATAGCTACAGCCTCAAATTGCTAAGAGATGAAAAGTATTCTGGTAGTGGGAAAAAGTTATTTTCAAAAGTGAATAGTTTTTTTTTTTTTTTGAGGTGGAATAGGCCACACCGAGTTGGCACGCGACCATTGCGTAGGTGAAGAAGGAGAACAACTGCGAAATTAGAGTAAAAGTTCAACTGTCGCATAAATGAACTAAACAAAATTAAGAGCAATTTAAATGAGTGAATTTATGTACATATATATGTATGTATGTATGTATGAATGTATGTACTCCTACTACTTCGCACAAGAAATCTTAAATTAGCAATTTTCAAGTACTATATTTCAACAAATCATGCAGACGAAAGCTATTTTATTTTTAAATATATTTTTGCACAAAGACTTTTACTCCAATAATAATCTCTGCCAGTTCATTTAACAGCGCTATTATTTTTCTGTTCGAAGCGTCACCGGCTTGAAAAAAAAATAAAGTATTTTTAAATGGTCAGCGTCCAGAAAAAAATATTTTGCCACTATGTGCTTACACATACTTATGTATATATTAGGGTGGTTGACCAGGTTTTTCCAAACTGGTTTCCACCGATTTTTTTTTTTTTAATTATCTTAAGCCGTTTTTCGGATATTTATTTAAATCTTGTTTTATCGAATAGCGAATAAACCGGATTTTTTTCGAAAACACCGGTTTTTTTATTTCATACAACTCTTGATCTTTCAATTAAAATTTTGAGTTTTTCGAAGTTTTCAAGGCTTTTTCCAGTTTAAGGAAAACCCCAAAATAGTTTTAAATTAATATCCTCTGTTATTTGGGAACGAATATTATATCAAATGTTGATTCTAATAAATGAGTGTTTGACGCTTAATCGTTTTCTTGGTGTTTGGCCGAGCCCTAGTAGAATCCGAAAAAAGTCAGAAAAAATGCAATAAGACCAAACGCGATTTTTTCACTAATTTTTATTTGTTCTACTTTTGATCTAAAAAAAACAATTTAAATTTTTCTAAATAAAAGCTTTTTTTACTATTAATAGTTTTATTGTAGCTTTTGGTCATGACTTCATAACAACATAAGCATTTTTACTGTATGCAAACTATGTCAAGTAAAACCGGTTTATTCGGTTTTTTTTTTTTTTTTTAATTTCAAAATCGGGAACCAATTTTTTTCAAATAACAATTTTTCGAATATGTTTAAAACCGGTTTTGGAAAAAAGCCGAATAGTTGAACACCCTAATGTATATGAGTACATGTATGTATGTTTGCCTGGAATTGATCTGTGCTATTTTTAAAAAAATAGGACAATCGTTGCATAAACAAAAATTTCTGCCGGCGCGCCGCGGCGTAAAGTTTTAATGCACAAGTGCATTTCTTTATTGTGGTCCACACTGATTTGCATACATATGTATAGGCAAACATGTATCTACATTCTAGTATGCAAATGAGGGCTGGCACTACCGCAACAATATATTCGATATGCCATTGTGACGCCAAGAAAGCTTTAGTTTCGAATTTTTCATGTTTTTAAGATGTATATGTGTATGTATGTATTTTCAAACAAATTTCCATTATCCCTTGCAAAATTAGGCCGGGAGACAAACTGGCATTTAGGCGTTCCGCCATTTTTAGATTTGTGTTCGAATTCCAACGGAAGTTAAACTCAATTAAAAAAAAGCAACTTTTTATGACCAAACCGCATATAACTCTGGCATGCTAGAACATAATCCTTGCCCTAATCTGATGATGTTGGTCTCCAGGGGTGAATGAAATTTATTCAAAATTATTACAACACGAAGAAGAAGTAGTCACTTCATACCAAGTAGAGTTAAGGAAATATGGCCGAGCCTTTGCCTACATCCTAAAGGTGTGGTGGCGAGCTTGAGAGATTTTTTATACTCAGCTGGAGGTACCCGAACAAATTTCTCAGAGCTAGCCATGTACATTTGGGTGATCCTTAAATATCAAATGGACGATTTTATTCAGTCCCACCCCCACGATCGGTAATACCACGGTCACAGATATCACATTTTAATTATGGTTCCGATTGGAATCGGTTAAGACGTCTTCATAGGGTAATCTGAAATTTGACACCCGTGCGCCATGCCTAAACCGAATCCAATAGGGGGCATTTATACGTGATATCTATGACTATAGTATTATCAATTTTGGGTAAAAAAAAATTTATTTTATTTTTTTAAGTCTCCATTGAGGAATCTGAACTTTGCCCCCTGTGAGAGACGCCTTAACCGTCTCCAAACCAGAAGAAAATTTATATGTGATATCTGTAACTACAGAAGCATCAACGTAGGTTGTGAGGCTTAGGAAATCTGATGTAAAAATGTACTACCTAAATTTGAGGACCAACATAATTTTAATCAGCCACCGTAATAGTTACAACTTTTATTAAAAAAATCACTCTTTAACGATTATTTTTCGACCTTTATGTAATTACTCCTTAAATCACAGTTACTTCTGATTTTTATTTTGCAAATCCAAAATAACATTTATTTTTGAGTTTTATCTAAAAAATCTGCAAATATTAGTTACTTTTGATTTTTAAATTATATATCTTAGATAACAGTTATTGAAGACTCTTATTTATAAAAGTCATCATTATAAATTGGTCACTGACTTTTATTTTTAAAATCATACTTATAAAAGTCATTTGTACAAGTCGTAGTAAATTTTGGTTCACTAACACCTTCTTAACTGCGAAAAATTATAATGACTTTCATGCGTATGATTTAAAAAATAAAAGTAGGTGATTGATTTTTGTTGATGATTTTTTTATATCTAAAAGTCTGCAATAACTGTTATTTAAGACGTATAATACAAAATTCAAAAATAACTGTTATCTACAGATTGTTTATATAAATATCAAAAATAATTGTTATTTTGGATTTGTAGAATAAAAATCAAAACTAATTTTAAGTTTTTTTAATTTTGCATACAAAGTACAAGTAAAAATTTGTTTTCAAATTTTATTTTCGGTAAAAAAAGAAATCGATTGGTATGTATCACTTAGTTGCAGAACATTTCCCTCATAATGAATTTTTCAATCAGGTTGCAAATAAGCTTTTTACAGATACCTCGACTATAGCGCCATCTACCGTATACTATTCACTTCGTCGTCAGCATTAGCTTATAAGCATTTAAAAAGTGCCTTCAATCAAATGCATATTAAGAGGATTGTAGTAATAGGGTGTTTACATGAGGCGATTTTACAGGAAACTTTTAGTTGAAAGCAACAATGGCCTGATGTGAATGGCCTTTCAAATAATCCCATCCAATTAAGTTGGAGGCAACAAAATTTTGGTTCAACTAATCGCCTCTGAAGCTCATCTAAAATACTCTCATGTAAACACCGTATAATTAGTTGTGCATAAATATATCGTCGTTTAAAGTACAAAACCGCATATCGTCATTCTGCAAAACCGTTTAACAGACATTTGAGCCAAAAATGAGATAGGCTCACCGAAAGCTCATTCGTACCAAAATTTCGATTTATAAAACTAGTCTGAAATGGGATTGCTTCGAGGTTTTGCATTATCTTGACACGCGGTTTGTACTCTAAACGACGGTATGAAAATACAAGTACATACCTATCCCATTCGACATGCAAACCCCCTTCTACTTTCGAAACCAAATTACTTTCGTATTTATGTTCGTTGTAAAATTACGTAAGTATTTCCAAAGAAAGACGCTTCTTTTTTTTAAAGAAATACGCTTTTTATCTAGCATTGCGTAATCCCTACAGACAAGCAAACAATGAAAAACCAGCCTTTGGCAACACTTAAATACCAATAATGGCTGCTTTGGCTCGACACTCCATCTATTGTGAATGAAAAAAAAGCATTTGAGCGCCAAATGTTCCAGCCAAAACGCATCTAATTTTGGCTGTCACTTCAACCATGAAAAACGAGATAAAAAATGCAGCAGTCTATAGAAAGAAAGCATAGAAAACAAAGTCAGCAACACAAAAACCGCTAACCACTTTAAATGCTAATTTGGCTAAAGCTTAAATTAAGATGTATACTACATTCGTGTGTACAATAGACTTAAGTGTTTCGAGGTATGTACAAATGTAGGCATTTCGTTTGTGAGATTGTGATCTACTCAAGCAATTACGGATTTGTTAGTTTTATTTGAGGCGTCGTTTCCTTAAACTCGCTGCAGAAGAAAGAGACAGAATCATTTGAATGCTAATCGCTGTCACTTGCAATGTTGATATTGTGTGCCTTGAAATTCCATAGCAGTGCATTTAATTTGCGCATTTTACTTTTAAAACGTCTGACTGGCATTAAAGCAGGACTGAACAATGTCTGGCAAGATATAGAAGGTTTTAATATAAGAAAAACTCAAAAACACTGTTATTTTTTTATATATAGGTTTGAGAGACATCCATAATGAGGAACGAATGCCGGCTTCGACTCGGTTCTTACCTTCCGAGTGAATAACGCAGCTGCGCCCCTATTTTCCGACCGCAGTCGCTGTACCAGCAAATGAGCGCAATCATCTACACCAGCGCAGAGAAATACGCCAGTTCAGGTGGATACGAAAAGGTGAAAGCCTTCAAAGCCAAAACATTGCGTCTGGAGAGAGTAGAATACACAACTAAGATCCTTAGTCCGTCCTTAGCCACTTCTAGTGAAAGGCCGGTCCTACTACTAAAACTCGGGAAACTAGAGAAAGGACTGTCTTGTCAAACGATAACTATATTTTTCCCAGTAGTGAATACTGAAATTGTAGTCACGTTTTAGTTCCAAAGCAGAAGATTTTCCGCTAAGTTAGTTTGTACCTTATAAGTTAAACGACATGCTCATTGAGCATTACTCAATTAGAAAACTTCTTCAAAGGTATTAAAAATATAGAAATATTGTCAAATTTCGACAGTAACTGGCACTTCTAGTTATCAATAAATCTTACAAGTTTGCTATGTGTCGAGCTTCTCCTCCAATTTGGGGTGTGCATCAACAACAGCGGACTATATACAATAAAAAATTAGGTACAGCTTAAAATTCATTACCAGATTGGAAACGGTAATAGCTTGAGGGACGTCCTGTTATTTTCCTTTTGCTATAGATCCGTCTTTCTTATATTAATCAAAAAAATTTTGTGAAGATAGGCTCCACTGGCGTTCATGGCCTCATATATGAATATATGTTTCTAGATGAGGTTTCACAAACGCATTTTTTATAGTATCTACCTACCTCTAATCTCATAATAAGTATGACCTTTTAGTCCTAATCGATGACATATTGACATCCAAACCCGTGTACTTCACTGATATACCTGTTGAACTTTACTTTGTAAGCAACGTGCAACTTAAAATTCGTTTCTTAATTCCCACCAAAAAAATGTTTGTAAACAATTTCTTACTTGTGTTAGGAACACTTTATTTTACTGCATACAAACTAGTATATACATACAAAAATACGTACATAAATATGCAGGTAAGTATTTATAAGAAATCTTTTCTGAAGTGGTGACTGCCTGTCTCTTCAAGTCAATCAAAATAAATTTCGAGGGTTTTCTTTGTACTCGTAAGTATCGAATCAGCAAAAGACTTTGTATACTTCTACACACATAAATAATGTATGATGTACGTTCTTTTATGGGCAAAAGAAAAACATGCATAAAAGCTAACAGAAAAACAACACTGATTGCGAAAATATTTGCAATTTTACAATGAACATGAGATACTCGTAGTACGAGTGGAAAATGACATGCAAAAACACTAGAGCAATAAAGTAATAAACTCGCTAAAGGCCAATAAAATAAAAATGATTTGCCAATTTCTATGATTGCACTTGGCTTGGTTTCGGTTTTCAATTAAAAATTGCGCGAGAGATTAAATCCAAACTTTTTGAGGTGTGTTTCGTAAGTCTTATAGTATTGTTGTTGTAATTCACATTATTTTAATATTGGAATGATAAATTCGTGCATTTGTTTGTACATTTTTATTTTAGCTATATTAAAAAGATAGATAAGAGCTAATGCAGATAGGCGACTTCTCAGGTTCAGCTCATTCCTTTAAATTGGGTCTTGTGAAGAGTAGGAGATATGGCAATTATGATATGGAGAATGAGATAGGCTACGCAACAGAATGCTGCGGTCTACACAGCCTATGTGATGTCAAGTAAGGACTGTCTATCATACCAAACATAGCCTTGTAATTTTTTTTATACTATGATTGGTAGCTCTTATTTGGCCCACCCTATACTATAATAAAATGGAAGTTTAAAGAAGCTAGCACTTAGCGCTGATTTTTGGCAATTTTTTTGTTCAAGGTGTTGCCCAAAAAGCTTTTCACTATATCCTTTTAAAAATCTGAAAAAGCTTTTATCCTCCATTTCTGGCATAACTAAATAAAATCTTTATCTATGTGGAGCTTATTCATCATTTTTCAAGCAGAGGTTTCGCATCAAGAAGGCCAAAATACTTAAATCAATTCGATTCGCTTGAAACGTTTTCCACCGGGATTCTTGGGCCGCTTATTACGAATCTGAGGTCATGTTGGAAAATTCAAAATGGCGGACCTAATATGGCAACAAAAAAAACCTAGGGCCGATCCTTTTCTCTGGAAACGTTTTCAACGGGGGTTTTTGGGGTTGCTTATTAAGAGTCTTAAGTCAGATTGGAAAAATTCAAAATGGCGGACCCAATACGGCAAAAATTAAATCGATTTGATTCGCTTGAATGATGACTTTTTATAAATAAATAATAACAGTCTTCAATAACTGTTATCTAAGACATATTATATAAAAATAAAAACTAATAGTTATTTTGGATTTATAATATAAAAATCACAAATAATTGTTGTTTTTTTTTTATTTTGTATAAAAATTTCAAATAAAAATTTATTTTCAAATTTGAGTCTCGGTGACAAAAAGAAATCGATTGGTGTGTATCAATTAGTTGTAGAACATTTCCATCATAGTGAATTTTTCAATGACAGTTTTCATTAATAACTGTTATGTTCGGTCCCTGGTTTAGATGCCATACTTGAGACGAATTTTTCAAAAGCCTACACTATTTTCAATGAGGCATATCTATGCGATCATTTTAAGACCATAAACTTTGTAGTCCGAGAACTTTAGCAATCGTACTGTACCGGTACAAAAAAAAATATTTGTTCAAAAGTTTTGTAGAAAATGACGAAGACGGGGACAATGTAAAATTTGTTTGCAGTTTTGGCAAATTATTTACATTATTTTTCTATTTGTAATTTTATATATAAAAAAATGTGGGAAATTAAATTCTCTACAAATTTTTATATAACCATTTTTTACGAAAAATGCATAATAAGCTTGTAAATTAAAACATAAAATCCAAGATGGCGCAATGTTCCCATAAGAAATTTAGGGCCAAGACTGTGGACCCATGCTCTGCGTGTCAAATAGAAATAAACTGTTTCACAAATTCGTTACTACAAGTTTTTTTTTCTTGAGAAAAAGTCTCATTTTACTGGGCTAGAAGTTGCACAAATTAAAATAATATTACAAAAACCTTTCGATCTTTCTTTCATGTATCGGAGGAGATTAATGTTTTTCAACTTAACACTTTTGTGGCTTAGTGTTCCTCATTGCTATGAAAACAATTAAATCGACGTAAATTTAAAGGTTTTGCGTACTCACCAATCGGTTGTTGGCCTAGCGATAACTACGCAATCCATGTTGAAACTAAAGTTGCTGCTGCCTTTTATTTAATCCAATAACGTACGTTGTTTGTGTTGTTGCTTTTTATTCATTTGCCTTCGATGTAAAGTGGCTGCACAGAGGCAGTTAGTTAGTCAGTGAGGCAGCGTTTTAGCCGGCAAACTGACTAATTGGCATCAAAGCGATATCAATTGCAAAATTGTAAATTGTTGCTGGTGATTTTTTTTTTCACTACTGGCCGTTTTACCATAGACTTTGTTTGTTTTTTTTTAACACTTTTCGCTATATGCTAATGCAAATTGTTTGCAACCAGGTGTCGCTGGTTTGTTGGTTGCTATTTATTTTGATGCAACAAACGCTTACAATTACTTAAGCGAGTATACATAGTACATGATTGTGCTTATACATATGTTGTTATACACAAAATTCTATACATACGTGCGTACTTATACCAGACACTTTTGCATTATTTTGTTGGCTTTAAACTTTACACAAATATAAATTTTTAGTTTTGTTGCAATTCCTCACTGTAGACAAACCAAATAATTGCAATTTATTTTTATTTTAAACTTTATCCAAATAAATTTGTTATTTTGCTTTGGTATTGGTTGATTATGCTTTACTTATTACTTTTTGTTTTTTTTTTTGCTAAACAAATTTCATTGCATTTAACACTTTTTATTATCTTGCAGCCGCTGGCATTTAAATTGAAAACCTACAAATCAATTTAGATAATTCACCCACGATAAGCATACACAAATATGTACATACATACACATACATACATATACACAAATGTTGATTTTGTAAATTGGCGTTTATTTTTCAATTCAATTTTCACAGCTGCTTTGGTGGAAATTGTTAAATTACTAACTTCGTTGGATAATTAATTGGACTGAGGTGTGTGGTAATTGATGTGGCTTCTGTGAGCAGTTCATTTGTGCTGTGTAAAATTCTGTGAAGCCTTTACGACCTTTTATTTGGTGATAAGGGATTAGGTTTATTGCGCTGTTACTATTTGCTAACATAATATTCTTACATACACATTCGTGCAACATTGGCGACGTGAGTTGAGTATAAACTGAAAGCAACGATCTTAGAGCAAGCCTGTCATTATATTAACGGGTTGCTTTATTTTGGCTTTGAAACCTGCCACGCAAAACACATGGGCAATTAAAGTGACCTCGGACTAACTTTTTTTTTTTGATAACGACCACGACAAACGCTCAAAGAAATATAGTTTGAAAGAGTACACAAAGAGGATAATTTCCTCTCAACGGCAAAGGGTTACATCATTGAAGTCCAATAAAAGCTTTGAGCGGGGTAAGTTAATATCAGGGACCGTAACAGTTACAAATTTTATTTAAAAAAATCGCCCTTTAACATTTATTTTTTGACCTTTATTTAATTACACCTTAAATAACCATTATTTCTGACTTTTATTTTATAAATTCAAAGAACGATTTTTTTTTTTTAATAATTGCAGATTTTTAAGTTTCATGTCTTAGATAACACTTATCGAAGACTTTTATTTATAATAGTCATAAATAAAAATCAGTCACTGACCTTTATTTTTTAAATCATACTTATAAAAGTCATTTGTATAAGTCGTAGTAAACTTTTGTTTCCCAATACCTTCTTAACTGCAAAAAATGTTAATGACTTTTATACGAACGATTTAAAAAATAAAAGTCGGTGACTGATTTATATTGATGATTTTTAAAAGTAGATGACTTTTATAAGTAAACGTTCTCAATAACAGTTATCTAAGACATATAATATAAAATCAAAAATAATTATTTTTTTAAATTTTGTATAAAAATTGCAAATAAAAATTTATTTTCAAATTTGAGTCTCGGTGAAGAAAGAAATCGATTGGACATTTGTCATTGGAATAACTGCCTTAGAAAGAGCTCGATACTCTTTAAGTTTAAGTTGAGCTTATGTATGTAAGTGGCGGCCGCAGCGCCTGGGTTCAAGCCCTGGTCAAAGCAACATCGTAAAAAAATTTAGAAAAAAGGTTTTTTCTTAACAGTGGTCGTCCGTCGGCAGGCAATGGCAAACCTCCGAGTGTATTTCTACAAAGAAAAACAGCGTAAAACTGTAAGTCCCTGCTCTTTGTGTGACAACATCAAGGCGCACGCCACAAATCGGAGGGGAAGCTCGGCCAAACACTAACATATGTGTAAGAGCCAATCTATTATTATTATTATGTATGTGGGTACACCGTGGTATTTAGGGTAATGGACTGACTGATGAGTTGGTGAATTGCGGTTTTTCACAGCCATGAGTCAGTTATAGAACTTTCTGAAAGGCCAAATGGCGAAATCCCTCATGGGACTGGTAATATGACGCAATCCTGGGGAACATTATATGATAATTATAGCCTTAATCGGCGTCTAATAGTGTATGCCTTCTCTGGAAAGTTATATACTTTCTCTGCAGTTGAAGGGTAACAGGCAACCGTGCCAGAGTGCTTGGAAAATCGATGTGGATTTTTCGACCTACAACAATTCCATTCCACTATCACTATCACCAAAGAGCGAGTAACGCTCTATAAATCAAATCAAGGTGGGAGAAGGGTGCTCATATAGACCTGACGTGCTTTTATGAGCCCTGGCCGCGTTCACAACATAAGCACATTTGCTTAGAGTAGTGGGATGGAACTTCTCTTTCGCTACGTACCGTGAGTGAGGAAGTAATCTATATTGAAAAGGCATTGTCATATTAAAACATTACCTTGACGCTTTATTTGAAAACTCCTGTTTGAAAAATTTAATATAAATAAACTTTGGTAGCCAATTTCAACATAGGACATTTAAAGTGCATCACAACTTTAACTTCACTTAAAAGCAATTCACGGAGTTTACTCTCAGCTACAAATTACTATCACATATCACACATCACAATAATTTAAATTTAATCCCCCTTTTAGTTGGCGCTTATCATAGCCTAAACATTTTAAAGGACAGCCATTTTTCTAAAATATAAGTAAATTCTCAACGTTGCTAGTTATGTACAAACAACTAACACCCAGCTCTGAAATGAACTTCACACCACGACAATTGCTTAAATATCAAGCGATAAGCACACTTTCGGCACTCGACGCGCATTCAACGCATACTATGTATGTACATACCCTGCAGGGAAACTGCGGACTAGTGAATCAAATTTCTAGTTCCGTAGAAGATCTGTATCGCCAAAAACGAACCAGATCCCCACCAGTTCAAAATCAGCGAAATCTGGTACTTAAAAAAAACCGAATTTATTTCACTTTTTTAATTAGAAATATATGTCTAAGGTGAAAAATTTAGAACTGGTTCGGAATTATATGAAAAGGGATGCACAACGAACTACATCTTATCTGTCGAACTTTGAACTACTGCGGAATTAGAGAAAAAGGGATGCAGCGGGGCGCTTGTTTACTTTACATAGATATGTGTTCGGCGGCTTTTTCGTTCAAATGCACTTTTATTCTGCACTTCGCAGATGGTTTTTCATAGTTTGGTAATACAAACAAATGTTAGTATTAACATTTTAACATCCTGGGATCGTTTGGAATCCAACAACAATAACAGCAAGCACCTCTGTAAAGTCAGCTACAGCCAAAGGTACATTTCTTACAATCATGCAAACAAATTTAATTTCAAATTGAAAAAAAAAACATTTCTTTGAAAATAATTTAAAATCGCACACACGGAAAACACGAAAAGATTGAAAAATCATGATACTTTTTTCTCTCGTCAGTCGATGTTAGAACTGGATCGGAACTATAGAATTTAAGACCAGTTCGGAACTACCGAAAAAGGCATGTAGCGGTGGGCAATTGACACTTCCTAGGATATCGCCATGCTAAATTCGCCAGTTGTTTGCATGCCAAAAAGATTTATCGCGAACCAGTACTGGGTCTAGATATACTCGAAGCGCACCAGTTCAGACCTAGAGATTTTCCCCACAGGGTATGTACATATGTACATATGTATGCATTTGAAGTTGCTCATACGCACCCACACCCCGTGGACTGTACGGTAGTGGCGCGCTTACGCATTTAGTGCCGCTTTAGCGTTTTAAGTTGTATCCCTTTTCTTTTGATTTATGTCGCATTAGCCCTATGGCTCATTAATCATTTTTACTTTGCATAGCCATGTATGTACGTTTGTATGTATGTATGTATGTACATATGCGATTAACCACAGCGAAGTAGATGTGCACGCTTTTGTATATATGTTATTATAGTAGCAACACTTCTGCCTTTGAGCTTGCTAGTTTAGCTAAACGCACCATGCAAATCTTAGTAGATATGTACTTCTGTATGAACTTACACTTACACTTAAATATGTATACACATTCAAATATGTGCAGGATGAAGCGCTCTGCACTAGTGTTGTAAACTTCAAAAGATAAACCAATTTATGTAGGATTTCGAGCGATGCTACTTCTTCTTTGGCCTTAGGCAACAATTTACTGTTAAAAGTTATCTACTTTTTAACAGATTTCGTTATGTTGCAACCTATTCACTTATATTTATATTCAATCCTTTTTTATCCACATGCACATGTATATTCCTTCTTCATATGGCACTTCTCTGTTGTTATGGTTGTTGCTGAGGTGCTGCAAATAAATGATAACAGATATTTTGATTGAATATTTTATTGGTAAATATTGAATTTATTGCTTTTAAATAAATTTACAGAGCATCAAAAATATTTTCCAATTACAAATGCATGTACATATCTATGTACTCGGATGTGTTAGTTTAATAGTTAGAAAATAGGTAATTTTTCAAAAAGGATTTTGCAAAATAAATCTTGAGAGTAAATATGTTTTTGTGTAGCTCACAGACAGGTTGTTTATACTTGTGTAGTTAAAGCTGAGTTAAAGGTAAATAGCTAACGAAAGTATGCAGCAGATAGGCGACAGAAGTCAATACGTATACGTACGGTGACCAGATTTCTGTGAACCAAAATCGGCACACTGCTAAAGCATCGAATCCGAAAATACAATTTTGTTTTTTTTTTTTTATAAAAAGAAATAACATCTTTTAATACCATTTTTTATTTAAGACAAAACAAAGAGAAAAAACTTGAATAGTGATCTCAAAAATATATACACACAATATATACGGTGGCGGCTATGTAAATAGGGAAAAGATATCTTAGCAAGTTTTGGCTACTTTTCTATGTTTGAGAAAAGGTTTTCAAGTGATTTCAAACTTTGTAGAGCATTTACAAAAATTCGATGAATTTCGACAAATGTTGGTCAAAATTTTAAACTTTTTAATCGGATTTTTGGAATTTTTTGAGCATGCAATTTTGTAGTAGGTAAGTAGATTGGACTTACCGTTGCTTTTTTGCAATTTTTTGTTCGCGCATTTTCTTCCATACAAAGTATGTTCGACAGTTTTTTTTTGGTATGACGAAAATGGCCCACACTTTCCACAAACAAATTTATCAACTTTGCACTTCGTTTTACTAGAATTGAATGGGCTACAAAACTGCATACTCGGAAAGTTGCTAAGAAATATATTTGAAAAGCTCGAAATTTTGATAAAACTTTGTCGAATTTCGCTAATTTGACTTAAATGGGTTTTGTTATATAACGAGCTACACTTTCATAAAGAAATAATAAAATTTTATATATAAAAAGGGGAATGACCAAGGAATGCTAAAATGTCGCTTCCCTATTTATATGTTCGCCATTGTATCAACAGCTTATATTTTTTATAATTGCACTAAATTCAAGCTAGAATCGTTTCATTAAAAAAAAAAAAAACTTAACAAAAAATTATAAAAACATTAGAATAAAATTTTTGACATGAATGATGCCGGCAATATAGCGAAAGTACCAGTTTGTCAGAGTAAAACATAACCAAAGTTCATAGAAAATAAGAATGCTGGCTATGTTTGTGGTTCGCCTATGTTCTATGTTCTTTATGATAACGAAAGTGCTGCTACATTTGTGTGAAAAATTTTTAGAAGGAAATCAAAATAAACAAAAATTTTTTATTTTATTTTTTTATTATAAACGTGAATGCAATATACATATGTGAACCATTTACTATTTAATTAAAGTATTACTTACTTAATTATTGGTTTCATTTCAGTAAACAGAAAAGCTTTGAAGCAATCATCTTAAACAGTCCTGCTCTAGAAACACATCTTTCTACTTAAGACATAAAAAATCATACAAGTGGGAGAAGTCGAATCACCAACAGCAGCAGCAGGACCACAAAACAACTACATCTATATGTATACATATTTGTAGTTATGTACACATGCAAGGGCGTTGTATGTTAAAATCTAATGACTTACAGACACTTAAAGGTGTCAATGTATTTTTAAGCGTTGCGCGTTGCACTTGCTACATACTAGCAAACGAAGCAGAAGCCACAACAACATAAAAAATAAGTTGTAATCATAAAGGCATTTTTTTATTGAATATATTCCATGCAAAACGGAATGATTTAGAATAAAAAATTTTTATTTGGCGCTTACACTTTATAGCAGGCATGCCCAGCAAAAGTTTTGCACTTGATTATGAAGTTCTGCCTGCGCTGGCCATGGCTGCTTTACAGTGTTTAAATAAAAAAAAATTCGATGGGCACCCTAATGCACACCATTAAAAATGTTTAATTCACTAATGATTTCCCTGCATTAGAGAAGTTCCACATATATTTTTTAAACCGTTTGTATGAACAGAACTATATTTTAAACTCAAAGTTCTTTCTGAAGATTCAGCCCTTAACCATTAATAAAGGAAAGTCACCTACAGACGTTTTTTATTTTTTAATTTCTTTAGTTTCCGATATGTAGGTATAATTGCACGTACTTGCCTATTAACAATTTCGGTAGCAATCTGTTCGGTGTGGAATGTCCCAATATTGTCTTCTTTTCGTATGCGTCTATACATAGATATATATGTATTTGTAAACACATATTTTCCTAGCAGCTATGTGCAACACAAAAAACGGCTATCAACAGTGAAGGCACTAACGAGGTTGTCAACATTAAAATACTACAATAGGGTGTTGAAAGGCAGGTACAACAAGAAAAAAAAAACGAACTGAGCACTGCCACGCAATGGGTAGACGTGAATAACACACATTTGTACGTGATGACTTAAAAAAATTAGAAAAAGCAGATTTGCAAGCAACAAAGAGGGATTTGTGTCTCAATGAAACAATTATCCGTGTATTTCACAATTAACTCGATGCTAACATACTTCAGCACACTTTAAGCCAAGCGAGCTCTTAAGAATTCTTGCAGAAAGATGTTGCACGGACTCTAGTCGGATGTGTCCTTTAGCTGGCTTCTTATAGGTTAATAATAATCTACTTGTCTGAGTAATATATAAGTAAGCACACTAACAGATAGTTGATTGTATTAGCAGAAGCTAAGCAATACCATATTTTGATAGAAACATACATATATGTCAGCAACCATTTTTTCCATTGAAAAATTTCTCTTTCACTTTCTTGCCGTTCGCTTTGTATCTTTAATCCGAACATTTTGTAAGGCCACTCAACTAAGTGACTGTCACATTAAGGATATTGTCAACTGCTTCCGGCTTGGCAGCTAAATACCTGCGCATAAACGTTTAAAAGCTCGCAATCCATGCAGCCCTGTACGATTTTGTTCCTTTCAAGCACACCTAAGTATTTATTTTTGGGAGTATGTACTACGTCGTACTTAACTAATACTCAACTTATTACCGCATGTGTTCTATCTATAAAAGCAAAGGAGACATCGCAAAGTAAACCATTCAGCAAAGTTTTCAAAAACTTCCGCTATTGGTTGATGGCAACAATGGAATACACTTTCGAAAAATATGTATATATATATTGCATTGTGGCTTTGACTTTTGTGTGCCGTTCTTTGGATTATCATATTTCTACATATTTTTTTTTTGTAAAGTTCTAGCATAACCTTCTCTTCGGTATTTCGTATTGAATGTATGTATACAAATTTTAGCACAAAATATGTGGTGTTTAAGCAAAGCAACTCTATATTAAAATACGTCACATTCACCCAGTTGAGTATAGGAGCTTAAGTAAATGCAATGACTTTGGGTTCCTCAATTATGTGGAACCTGCGAAGGCTTGCCTAGAAACCTTTTTCTGCCCATACAGAAAGAATGACGGCTTCAACGAAGATGTTCCTCTGCATCTTCCTCTTCCGGAGAGTTGCAGTAATGACTTCCACTTCAACAGCGCAAGTTATTCTCGAGCCATCTTTTCCTGAGCTAGCGCTGTCTTTCCAACGCTCCATACAAGGAACATTAAAATTGAAGTTCTTATCGAAAAAATTTTTAGGAAAAACGAAGCCAGATTTAATAACAAATATTTTGCTTTTTGAAAGGGTAACTGAAGCGCCTTTCCAGTTTTTCCATGTCTCTCTTCTCCTTGTTAAGTTTGAGAAGAATTTAGTTAATAGCAGAAAGCTATAACAGGGAAGAGAAGACACCGTCCCTCACTGTGCCCCTGTCTGACTGTACACCAAGCGTTCGCGGTTATGATTCGAAAACGAAGTCCATTATCAAACGACAAAAAAAAACGCTTCCAGCGTAAATTGATTGTTTTCCCGTTAAGCCTCTACTTTGTGCAAGAGTACCATCTCCGTCATTTGCCCTTCAGGTAAGCAAACTTCGAGGCAAAGCGGAAGGCCCATTGACCTGAAGGGTTTAGTTGCCACATGTGTCCCTTTACTTACCTTCGTTAAAAAGACGTTGTAGAAAGAGAAGCTGTTACTTGCCTAAGCAATCTTCCCCAACCACTTTTTTCCTGCTACAAAAATACGCAACATTTGACTCCAAGTCCAGTAAGGTTCCTGTGGTCGTCAAATTATGCTCAACTAACTGTAGTGCCGTAGAGTCAATAACTCTCTTTGAGCCTATCTTTGGGTCTATCCCCATATCCTTCCCATGGTTCCACTGCATAATGATAAAACAACCGATGCCTTTTCCATACTTTCTTTCTTTTTCACGACAGCTGTTGATCTAGAATCAGGCCTAAATTACCTGGTTACTCAGAGCAGACAGCTAGAACTTATTATTAGAAGCTTATTACTCCACACTATGAAAAAAATCAACCAAAAATTTGTTAATATTACCAACTTCAAGCCTGAAAAGGATTCAATGTGATTTTTGGTTAATATTAACAATGCCTTGGTTGATCTTTTCATCATTGATTTGGTAATATTAATCACACTTTTCTTTACATTAACCAAACTTTTGGTTGTCGATTTTTTCGTTTGAATACACTTATGTTCTGCACTTCACAGATGCTTTTTCATAATTCGGAAATACAAAACAAAAATGTGTATTATCACTTAGTAAATAACAGCAAGCATCTCTGCACACTTAGCTACAGCCGCTTGATAAATCTGCCTTCAAATGTTCAACTTGAATCAATTTTCTTCGTCGTTTTATTTGGTTCTGCACTTCTCAGAGGCTTTTTCGTAATTACGAAAAACCAAAAACAGAAAAAAATAAAAATGATGTATCTCGCTGACGGCGTTTGTACTGCTGGAAGCAGCAAACGATAAGCACCCCTGCACGTTCAGCCACTGCCATACATACGAGTTTGTTCTAAAATGTTCAACTTGAATCACATTTCTTACAATCGGCTTATTAACCACGAAAAAATCAAACCATGAGTTGGTTGAAAAAACCATTGTGCTTTTGGCTCCAGTGTACGTTGCGAGTGGACGCACAGGGCAAATTGGGAAGTAATCCTATGAGTACGCCTGAGCGATGTCAACAGCGCAGTACCCCCGCGATAGTCTCGCGTGTTCTTATTCAGTTACGCAACAGAAACGTAGACAGACTGATTGGCTTGAAATCCTTAAGTAAAAAATGAGAGCGCTTTCTGACCTTCGGGACAAACAGCCACCCTAACGATCCTCCAAACTCTGTGGACATAACCCCTTCTTTGTATATGGGAGCCAACTATTTGCAGCTGTCCGGTTCTGGCGACTTAAATAATTTGAATGAAATCATCGCCTGCGTCGGCAGTTGACTTCCCAAAAAGTCGGCGAGGGTAATGCAACCCTTGCCCCGATGTAGACTTTTCCAGGGAATGGTATCAAGGAGATGCTCTAATGACCCTCCCTGATCAGGTGAGGTTCTTGACTTACCATCAGTTTAAGTACTACGGGTCGCGGAGGTCTCCTCCCTGAGCTTTAACGTCGGAAATCTACAATGAAAATATCTGGAGTTACAATCACAACCGATCACAGCTCATATGTACTTAAGTGGTCCCACAGTCTTGACGTTTTGCATTAGGATTAAGTTGCTCTCCTGCCACCACTAGATACTTGATATACCGACAATTTCATATCTGTTCGCGAACTAAGTTTTCGCAAACTTTTGCGCGTTCATCGAACTTTCCATTATCTTCTTACCCTCACCAAAGCTATTTCCAACCACCATATCCCTCCAGCAGCTATTGTGTGTAATCTCTTTAGTGTCGTCCAAAATCTTTTAGCAAATAAACGTTTTAACTACGCAAAATTGTTTATTTTTTTCACTAAGGAACACAAGAGTATTGGGTCTGTACGAAGAAAACGCACAAAAGCCTAACAAAACACATCAAACCACTTTACTGGAGTACAAGTACATTTTTTGTCGCACATAAGATGACCTTTTCCTCAAGGGACCGTTGGCAAAAGTGCTGTACAACCACGCATGATCCCACAAATGACTACTTAGCTACTTAGAGACCTTATAAAACACACTAATGTGCATACATTCAATGGTCCGTAATATGGGTAAGTGCTTGTGTTTAGTGTGCGTTAGCTTAGGCGCTCTTGTTTGTCTACGTGCCACATGCATGAGATGTACCTAAGTACGCATATGTATGTGTTGCGCGGTGAGCATGTGTCCCGCCCTCGGGCAAATGTGTTCAAAAATAAGTAGCATTTGCCTCCGCCCCCTCCTTACCCCTCCAGCTGATGCAGTGACTTTTAGCAGTTCTAGCTTAAAAGTTTAGTGCGTAAATTTGAACGATGTGTCGTCGTATTATGATGCCTGTGGCTATTACTTCTGCTTTAGTCTCAACAGCAGCATCTTCAAACATAATGCACATCATTAAACGTCATCAGTTTAGCTTATTTTTCTACGCTAAATTGCCAACTTAATTTTCTTACTAGCCGGGAGGGTTTATTTTTTCCGTCACATTTGCCACGGTATGTCGGTGCAAAAAATAAACGGTGCAAAAAAGTTTGTTTTTTTTTTCTTCATTTTCATGGCATCTTATTTCATTTATATTTACCTACATATGTACATATATAAGTACAAATATACATATGTACAAACCTCCGTCTAAAAGTACAATACGCCTGAAGAAATTCCCGAGGTGGTGAGTGAAGGCAAACACTCCTCATATCAAATATTCCATTACATTCTGACGTTATATGTACGTTTACATGTACAACATTTGTATGTGCATAGTCGTAGATGCTTTCGAGCTGCTGCTACTTTTATCTGTAATTTAACCTTAAAATTACACATGCATTTGCCTCACAGTGATGAAAAAATTCTTATCTTCGCCTATTTCCAACATAATTGGAATTATTGTCAATCTCATCACCTTTTATTTTTTTATTTCTCCCCGGCAGAAAAAAACGAAAGATGACCAGTCTTCGTCTTTGGGATTTTAGATATTTTCGGGATTCTCGAAACTTATCGATAAAATAATCGACATTTTTATCGGTTTTGTTATCCTTATTCTTATCGACTTTGTTATCGAAATTTTTATCGATGTTGTTATCAATTTTGCTATCGATATTTTCAGAACTTATTGACTTTGTTATCGATTTTGTAATCGATATTTTCAGTTATTTGGTTAGCAATATTTTTTATCTATTTTGTTATCGAACTTGTTATCGACATTTAGCGATTTTGTTATCTATATTTATCGATCTTGTTATCTATATTTATCGATTTTGTTATCGATACTTATTGATTTTGTTATCGAAATTTATCGATTTTTTATCGATTTTGTTATCGATTTTGTTGTCGATATTTATCGATTTTGT
Source organism: Rhagoletis pomonella (assembly GCF_013731165.1). NCBI lineage: Eukaryota > Metazoa > Arthropoda > Insecta > Diptera > Tephritidae > Rhagoletis > Rhagoletis pomonella. The sequence goes on from NW_023458565.1 coordinate 26,111,548, forward strand.
TTTCGATATTTATCGATTTTGTTGTCGATATTTATCGATTTTGTTATCGATATTTATGGATTGTTTCTGAAAATTGCAGATAGATTGTATTGAATATAAACCCTCGTTTAAGTTACTATGTAACGTAAGTTTCACTTCTACAGTGTGTCCCAGGCACACTTACTTTTTTTTTGGTAGAAACGAATTCACCATAAGATTATCTGAGCTCAAGGAAAGTTAAAAATATCTTATAGAATTAATGACCTCAGAATGGAATCTCTTCAGATACATAGCTTGCAGCCCATCAGTGTCTAAGGGACTAAACCAATGTGGAATAATTTTAGTTGCGTTTAATGAAATGGACTCTCTATTATGTCTTTGATAACTAAATTGGCCGGATGTTGTATTTAAAAAAAAAATTCTTCCACTTCACTTGAGTTGTCTTAAAAAAAAGCTACCAAACACAAATTAAAAACACTACCAAAAAGCTACTAACCCTTTTTTTGACTATGCTACCTTTTCTATATTAAAATATGGGAAATGTCGTATTTTAAGCTTGCTCTAACATTAATATTCATAACGCATACATGCACTTCACTTTATGGTAATTATTAGCGTTAGCATTTTGTACATTTGCCAGTATTGATCAGTGAAGCCGTTAGAGTGCAACTGTAAAAAGTTCACGCGAGTACAATTACCCAGTTATGAAAAGTGACCACTTTCCTTTGCATGTGCTGCAATTTCTATAAAAAGCAAATAACAAATTACGAAAAAACATATACTTTAAAAATATTACCATAAGCGTTCGCTCAAGTGCGTACTTATGCGCCAGTTCGTGTGTAAATATGTAAATACGAGTCCATAAGTGATAAGTGTACAAGTATAAGTGAGGCAGACAATAAAAATGTAAGAAGTAGTTCATTGTCATATTGGCGTCGACCAAAAAACAAACTAAATACGTACAACTATGCATATATGAATTGAAATAAAATAAAACTGGCGCTCAAATGTGGGTAAAATTTATATGTGTAAATTCATATGTTTGCATAGTTAGATTCATAAGTATAAATGACTTAATTGAAATCATCTGTCGCCGGCCGGTCATTGAAAATGTGGCAGATTAAAACCAGAGATTGCTAATGGTAAAGAGCTAAACAATTGAATTGATTAATAAAGTTATGAAAACAAATATTTAAAGTATAAAAAAAAAAAATATTTTTAAATATATATGAGTAAATACAAATATATATATGCACATATTTACATGCGACTACTCATAAAAAATATTTTATATTTAAATTAAAACTGATGAGTATTACATGTGTACATATTTACATAATACGTGTTTATTTTTACTTATAAATACAACTATGCATACACTCGTACATATGTATGTATACCAATATATATGTAAATATGCATAACGCATATTTGCTCATCAGAATTACGCATACTTATTTGTAAGCACTGATAAGGCAATGGCAAGTGAAATAAGTAATTGCTATTAAGCCCACTGTTGTTTGTGCTTTTTTGTTGCTTTTTACTTTTGATTTTTTCAATACGTATGCACTTGTTTTGTTGATGCTCTTCGGGCAGCTCACATCAGCTTTCAACTCTTAGCTAACTGCTAAAGTAAGTCATTTAACCGCTGATTGGAAGGTTGAAGTAAAGAAAACATACAAATCTACGTACATACACATGTAAAGATAAGCTCCCTGAGGTAGCTCCCAGATCATGATGAACACGGGAGCAATACTCCTGATGGGAAAGCATGTGGAGATAGCTGCACAATCAAGTACCTAAGCCAAGGTGTTGAGATACCCGGTCTGAATGGCTGAATTGTCAGCGTTTGTATATTGAAAGTCTGGCCGCGAAATTGCCAGAATTTCGGCTCCAAGCAGCTGCCTTGAGTTGATAGAGGCTGAATACTACAAGCAGGTGGTTGGGGAACAAGAGAGCTCCTTGAAAGAGAAGCAATCGGCAAGCACCAAGCCATCGGACATAAAGCAAAAGTCTGAATCTCAAAAGAGAAATCGTTCCACCAACGACAGCACCATCCACGAAGAGAGCAAGTGGCTTAAACAGGCTACTTCATCTAACTCATCCGGAGTTTGATTCCTCTAGATTCTTTCGAGGAATCAGGCTTATCAGATCTGCGTCGTCGCTAAAATAATATAAACATTCGTCGACCTTAAACTAAGACAGATTCCAGCTAGGAACATCCCTCAGAGCCCATATGCGCGTATCTGGTTGCGTAAAGCTTCAGAACAAACGCGTACCGTGTATAGCAGACTGGCAACTTATAAAAGTTGAGCAAACAAATATTAGAACCAGCAGACCTCTTCTCTTGGCCATTTGCGAAGAATCCATGGAGGCCCTATCAAAGGCAATTAACAAAATTGGCTTTGGCATCCGCATGGCCAAGATGAATATCTTTCAAGGCGACAAGGCTCCTTACGAAGACGACACTGAGTAGGCCGAAGGTGCGAGCCAGTTGCTGAAAGGCGTGTACATCGCCGATGCCGACCCCGACACAGATGAGGTGTTTACAGACTAATCTGCAGCACTCAGTGTGTGCGACAGATAATCAATTAGTCAGGCTGCTGGAAGGAGCTGCAGCATGCTGGTATTCGGTGCAATCTTATCGAAACAATCAGATTATAGACCAGCTACGACAGAAAAACTTTCAGGTGAAGTTTCCTTCTAGACGGGATTGGAGTAGTAGGCAAGATATTCATGTAGAGTTCCACTGAAATCTATACTGACGGGTCCGAAATGGACTGCGGTATGGGTGCAGGGGTATCTCTCATTCCGACTACCGAACTTTGCTAGCATCTTTCAAACGATAGTACTAGGAATCGAAAGGGCCCGTAAAGCATTATAGAGGAGCGCCGTAGACGTGCGAAGAGCGTACATTTTTTCAGATAACCAGGCGGCACTTCTAGCACTAACCTCCCAGGTAACAAAGTCCAAAACAGTCAGAGATAGCAAATGTGCATTAAGCTCCAAGGCCGAGTTAAAAGACATCTCCCTCATCTGGGTTACCGGCCATAGCAACATACACGGAAATGAGTGTACTGACGAGTTGGCTAAGGCCGGATCATCTCTTGAGGAATCTGAAGTAAGGACAAAAAACTATACACGCGAACTCATAAAAAGGGAACTGCATTTGCAATTCGTTTATACGGCTGATGCACGTTGGAAAAACTTTAAACCTGCAAAACTGCGAGAAGCATACGGCCGCACTATTGGCAAACCAAAGACAGAAGAATTTTTAAAGAGATCGAGGAAAGATAGAGATATAGATGGGCGAACATGCAGGTCGAGAGCTCTTGAAAGTGTGTCATGTATGCTTGTAGTTGTAAGAAATTTCAATGACAAACGGTTTTATTACCCGCCGGCTGTAGAAAATCAAACAGAAAGTCGAAAATGTTGCACAAGAGTTCTGAAAAGTCTTTAAATTGAGTTATGGATGTTGTAGTTGTGTAGTTGTAATATTGAGGGAAGTAAGGAAACGATCCTACATTATCTTTTGCGAGTGCCAGCATTGGCACGAATAAGGCATGACGCATTCGGGAGTTTTTCCATCCAAAATCTTATGGAAATCTCCAAATGCACCATTACCAGCCTAAATAGATTCATTCAAAAATTCTAATGGTTTGACGAAAATCTTAACCCACATAATGGAGTAATGAATTTTAAAGGCATAGAAGCGAGGTGAAGAATAAATTTAAGCGGCAAAAATAAGACTACTTTGAAAGACTGTTGGATATTGTACAAAACTGAGCTATCCGTATACCAGGAAGAAATTTGGAGAATTTTGGGTTCTTAGCAAGACTCCTGTAGAGGCATTTGGTATGATTTGAAAGCTGTGTTGGCCAGCGAAAGCTTTTATTTTGTGCCAGCCGTATGTAAATTGTACGGAAAGCTTTTAACAAATTTGGCACGCGCGCCTATGAAGAGGCCAACATTGTTTTAAAGCATCGAGGATTCTTGCTAAGTCGCTTAAAGTACCATCACTGATACGAAAAAAGAACGGTGAATGGAGAGAGGGCCATTCCTATATATGTATATACAAATTCGATACTTAAACTGGGCACATGTATTTTCTGAAACATGGTTATTAGAGGGGACTTTTTTCAAAAAGTTCTTTAAGAAACTATTTTTATTCATAAAAACTTCATTTTTGGAGGCATTTTCAAATCGGTCCAGCTCGCCTAAATCTTAATATTTTTCCGAAATATTTTGGTGGACGTCTTAAAATATAATAAATTTTGTAATCCCGGCGGAAAAACCGCAACTTTTTTTGGTGATGCAGTCTAATGATTATAAAGACTTTAGAAAACCGTATCTTATTTATTGTTGGATTACAGCAGCAAATAATGCTTGTGAATACGGGAATTCAATATTTTTTAATTATTTAAAAAGTTCATAAATATCAATTTTAGACATAATATTCAATGTCATCTTTAATCTAGGATCTTCAAATAAATATTGACAATTAAGATAGTTCTACGCTAATTGCTCGTAAACTTTGCGTGTTGCTGTGCCATTACAATCTGCTCATATTACTCAAAGCCGTTAATAGCCTCAACTTTTAAAACTCTCATAAACATTTGGAAGGGCTGGCGTTAGAATAAAATAAGGGAAATAGATCAAATAAAATTTCACATGATGTAACACTGAGAAACAAACTGTGTCAAATATTCTGCTGACTTAGCCAAACTCGTATGTACATATGTATGCATGTAAGTTGTGTTGTAATAATGAACAAATATTTAGTTCACGAAATTATCCCACACGTGCTCTTATTTTAATACTCCATAGACCTATAAAATAGTTTGTAATAATTATAATGGAATCAAAAATTTAATTATACATTTCTGTGTGAGTGTTGTTGCGAAATATCTGTTTGTTATCAACATGTTGCTGATGCCGGGCTTTATGATGCCTCAGCTTTGTGATTGTGTGTAGAGAAGAAAACAAAAACTAACAATTAAAATTCAGCGAGAGTAAAAATTTACGAGCGCATAAATTTAAAAGCTTACGCACGCACAACTGTACACAAATCAATAATAAAAATGACAAGCAGACGCACTTTCATACCAAAAAAAAAAAAATATCAAAAAATTAGCTAAACCATCAGCCGGCAAGCGCTTTGGAAAACAGACACCCTGCGCACACATATGTACATATTTATGTCTTGAAGATGAAGATGCCAATTTTTGTTGATTGAATAGAAAATAAACACGAAAAGTATAATAAAAAACACTAAAGTGGCCGTTTATATTATCAAATATTTCCGGCATTGCATCTGTGCGTGTACGCTCGAAGACAATGCTGCGTAAAAATACCAGCTCTATAGTTTTTATTTGTTTATGGGTACAGCTCACTTGTTAGTGGAAACATAAATTTTTTGTAAAACAAAAAAACAAATTTTTTTAAAGCAGATGTTTTCGCAAACAGTTGGTACTTAAAAGGGAAAATAAAAGTGGAAAAATATAAAACTTTACAAAAACAATGAGCATGCGAAAGTGAAACTATAAAGTATTCGACTCTCAAATTATTGCAAAGTTCATTGAGAATTTATCTATTTACTTATGTCTGAAAATCTGCAGGGCATATGGAATTTTCTTGGGTAAATGAGTGGTAAGTAATGCGTGTACAGTACCGGAAATATAAATGGGTAGAGAGGCGACATTTTAACATGGTTTAGTTGGCTTCCTTTTGTTTATTTAATGTTTGTTGTTTTTGTATGCAAATATAGCTCGTTATCTAATAAAGGCATAGACAGACGCCAGCGTTGATCCGGATTAACGGCTTAATTGATCTGATTAAAATTGTGCTTTGACAGATGTCAGTAATGCGGATTAACGAGTCGCAAAGTCGTGGGTTCGAGTCTCACGGCCAGTAGAATGTTCATTTACTTTTTTTTAGTCATTCATTTATTAGTTATATATTTTTTATTGTTTGCGTTCAGTTTTTGTTGACTTTTTTAATAAAATTAAACTCGAAAAGTTTAAATTAACTAATGGTAAAATGAAAAATGTGATAGAAAATAAAATAAATGCGAATAAAATAAAGTAAAATTAAATATATAAATCAAATCAAATATAAAAAAAATAAACTAAAAATAAAAACAAAAAATTTGTTGGCAGTCGCTCCAATCGAGGACAGAACCTGGCACCTACAGGCTTGTAGCATGCAACTCTTACCACTCGGCTACCGCGGATACCATAGTCGCTTGCTTTGTTTGCTTACTTGTACAAAAGACAACAGCTGGCCGTTTTTACCAGTGTGGCCATCGAAAATTCCAAGGATCCGAGTTAATTTCCAAAAATTTCGTGCCTTTGTTCGGCTGCTTATGCGCATTTGAAAGGGGAAAATGCATGCATGAATTAACGTAAATAAAGGCTGTTTATGCAGATGAGCGAGCCCCTTTGTCACCCGTATAATAAGACAAACTATGTCAAAATTTCGGGGTTTTTAATTAGAATTCTTAGAAACATTTTGAGTATAATAAAGCGCAAGTTTGATTCCAAATCTACGAGGGCACTTATGGTATGTAAACGTCTGGCAGGGAAGACTTGGCGCTGTACTCCCAAGAACCTGTGATGGATGTATAGCATGATAGTTAGCCCAATAGTTACTTACAGGGCGGGGGCTTGGGTCTCGAGAACCACGCTTGCCACGGTAAGGCAATCCCTGACCAAGCTTTAACGTCTGGCGTGTATGCACTACGACGGCAACGCGCACATGTCCGACGACAGCGTTGGAGTTGATTTTCAAGCTCTAACCCCTACACCTTACCATAGAACAGGTAGGAAAGCGAACTGTACTAAACTTCACGAGAGAAGGCATTGGCAGAGGCATAAACCTATTACCCAGGAACAGATACAAGCTAGGATCCCAAATTATATTAGCTTTGCTCCCCAGAGATGATAGGCCCAAGTTGGTTAACTTTGACAGGAAATTCAACATAGAGATTTGCTGAAAATCGGTTTTGGGAAACTTATCGATTTTTTAAAGAATGAATATTGTGATTTCTTTTTAACTTCAATTTTAATGGCGTATAGCTTTTTCTAACCTTCTTTAAAAACGGATTTTCATCATCACTTTTTGCGATCATCTGGTCACACTGGATTTAGGCTTTTTAATCGCTTATATAAATGAGGGATTTGGGTAGGCAGAGGATTAAGCCACTGGCCAACAGTTCAGAGCAGAATGGAATATCAACTGGTAGCAGACCTAGGAGGATGGTCCTAACTTCTCGAAGGTTCTTCGTGGAATATGGTGGTAAATGTGGTTTAACATAGCCACATGCGTCAGCTCTAAATGGAGTTAAATTGAAATCACACCCAAAATACGGAATAGCAAATATTCGCAGGATAAATAGAACCCAACTATTTAAAGAAACTTTTTCTTTTTAATAGATAATAATTTGCCCAAAACTAAGCAGATGTTATTTTAAAGAATTACATAAATTTACAAACTTCTTTGGTTAAAAAATTAATCCCGTGTGAACATTCCATTCTCTTTGTATTAGCTTAGTGATGTTGTTTGATTTCGACGTAACTAGAGGCTGAATGTCCATGCCCGTAGCCACTATCGCCATGATGGCTGTCGCCATGGTGATGCACCTCAGGGTGATGGGCATGGCCGATCCGCTTTACAACCGCATTGAAGCCACTGTGATCGTCAGCTGTATATTCAACTACGCGTTTAGTGCCATCAGCTTCATCCAGAGTATATTCGCCTAGCGGGTTATATTAATATCATTTATTATTTAAAATATATATATATATAGAAAATAAATTAACTCACCCTTAACATGATCGCCATCACGATGCTCCCACTGGCTCTTGTGATCGCCAGTATGTGTGTCCTTTACACCATACTCGAATGTGTATTTGGGATAATGATGCGGTTCATGGTGTTCCTCGCGGTGTTCATAGCCGTGGCTGTGCTCGTCGTGGCCCGCGTGGTGAGGAATGTTTTCCTGTACTACTGAGGCATAGCTGGAGGCATGCTCATGTCCTGCATGTACTGCGCCAAAGAGCGCTACAGCGATGACGGCGATACAGGAGAGGATATGCATTTTATATTTTTAATTTATTTAAAGACGGGCTTTTTCTTCTTTCTAAAATATGGCTTGCAACTCTACTGTAGGTTGAAGTGGCACTGATACCAACTAGCTAATTGTGGTTTCTTTATATACTATATTGTGTTGCAAAATGCGCAAAGGTAGGGCCAAAAAAATATATATTTTAAATAATTAAAAATTTTACCTTAAACAACACAAACCTTGTGAGCTTTATTGTAAGACAAACCTAAATACAGCTATATGAAGTAAAATTCTGTTTATGTGCTAATTACGCAAGCTTCGAACGTATGTAAGTATGTATTTTGGGTTTTTATTAAACTTGTTAACTAAAATAACGGCAAATGCTATCCAAATTTATTTTGCATAAGTAGGTACTTCGCCCAAATTCTCCAAATTATTTCAGCTACATAAATGTTATGAACATAATTACCAAAACCGCGACAAGCTACCATTGCCCAATGTAACAAAAGCTCTTAAAGCAAGAATAATTAAAATTTTACTAACAACAACAACAACACCAATAAAATATGTATGTGAATGTAAATGGTGTTGATCGCTAAATTTAAGTGCGAAAATATGCACATACATATTAGAGCGGGTCAAATTGTTTGCATCAAAGGCAAATCGCGATTATGGTCATTTGGGTAATTTCAAGCATTTTTGCCCAAGTAACCATAGATCTAAAATGAATTTCGAGCCAGCGATTTTTTCTATCTAGTTTTTTTTCACAAAAGTGGCTTACCTGCTGAAACAGCTGTATTAAAAACTAGCCAAAATGTGTATCTGGGGGTTTTTGAGGTCGACGAATCTATTTTTGGCATTCGTTTTTCTTTTGAGGGCCGCCAGAGGGCGCTTACGTACTTTTTTTGGATTGTAACGCCTTTTTTCGAAAATCGACAGCACGAAATTTGACGTTCTCATAATGCAACTTCAATTTTTTAATATTTTTTATTTTATTTTTTTACAAAAAAAAATTTTCTTATTTTAATATAATTTATTTTTTTATTCAAAAATTCAACATAAAAGATAAAAACATATGAAATGTAAATGAAAAAAAACGTACACAATTTCTAAAGTTTCAATTTTTAAACACGTATACGGTCTTTTTTTTAATATCATGTTGGTAATACTGTTTATCGATATATTGTATGTCACACCGTGCTTTATCATTTTCATACTGTGTTTAATATGTAAAATAAAATAAAAATTATAAATAAACAATTTTCAACGCTGATCATTTTAGGCTATTTAAAAATTGAAGCTGCCTCGCGATGTGCCTCTGTTAATTTTTTTGGGGCCCTACAAATCGATCCGCCCTAATACATCTGCATGTAATACAAAGCATTCATCAATGAAACAATAAATCACGTGTTGGTATTTGCTGCCAAAAAAAAAAAAAAATAAAAAATGGGCTGGGTGTTGAATGTGTACTTTAGTTAGTATTCATAAACTTCTGCACTTAGTTGACTGCGGAATTTGCTAGGCGACCTTCTTAGTCATTGGTTTTAGTTCAAATCGAGCTTTCATTTCAGTTTAATAGCAATTAGTGAGTTAAACAATTTAGCAGAATTTTGATTGTTTAGACATTGGTACACTTTCAAAAAGTGCATACATTTGAATTTCCTGCTATAAAATAATTTTGATCTGCACTAACAGAACCTATCTACATACATACGTACATATGTAGCTTACTGTAAAGATCAGTTTCATTAAGAATAGAGTATAAATAGAAACTGTTGACAGCTAGTTGGTATCAGTTCAACTTTAAACTTCAATAGAGCTACTAAGTAGCCAGTATCCAAAAAAAAAAAAAACAAAAAAATAAAAAATATTCAATTCAAATTCAACAAAAATGCAAATTCTTTCATTTGTCGCCATCATCGCTGTAGCACTCTTCGGAGTAGCACTGGCAGAACATGGTCACGCCTCCAGCTATGTGGTACAACACGACAGTCATCACCATGGCGGCTACGATGGCGGTTACGGTGGACACAGTCATGGCTACGACCACCACGAGGAACACCATGAACCGCATCATTATCCCAAATACTCATTTGATTATGGTGTAAAGGACGCGCATACCGGTGATCACAAGAGCCAGTGGGAGCATCGTGATGGCGATCATGTTAAGGGTGAGTTGGCGTTGTTTTCAAACGGTTTTTAAGCGAAGATAACCTCCTTATCCTCTTCTCGCTAGGCGGCTACACTCTGGATGAAGCTGATGGCACTAAACGTGTAGTTGAATACACAGCTGATGGCCATAGTGGTTTCAATGCCGTTGTGAAGCGCATCGGTCATGCTCACCATCCTCAGGTGTACCATCATGGTGACAGTTATCAAGGTGATGGTGGTTACGGGCATGGACATTCCTGGTAGTTACGTTGAAGAGAAACAACAGCATGAAATGAAAGATCTATACGAATTTGTTATATCTGCGATTCACCAAAAAAAAAAACAAATAATGTTTTTATGAATTAAATCTAAATATTTTTTTTTATTTTTGTTTTTTTTTGTACATATTTTATTTGTTATACATCTAATAAATTTTATTAATAGCGAAGTAAACGTTAAAAACGTTAAAGAAATTCGTTTGTGTTATTACTTTTTCACACGAATCATTGTACATATGAGGAAGTCAGCATAGGCGTACAAAAAAAACTCTTTTTGTACTCTTCACAGAATGGTAAAAATCGAATTTTGACTAGACCAGCCTTGTTGCGACATTGCTTGTATACTACAATACAAACAGATCAAATAGTTACCCCGCAGGAAATTTATCTAACTATAAGTTAACTTAAAGTTGATTAGGAAGCAACTAAAGGTCACTATTTTTTGGTTTTTTTTTTGTTATTCTTTTTTATTTATTTTATTACATTACATACTTGTTTACATATTCTGCCGTAGATGGCCCCATATTCAAACTCTGACAGACATAACTTCCAAATGTCCATTTTCCTTTTATTTGCCTGAATTCGAAAAAAAATTGTGAAGTGCAGAAAAAAAGTGAATTCAAAGTAAAATTTGTAAGTGGATATTTAAAAAAAAAAAACTTTTTAAAAAGAAACAATCTCCCGTTTACGTCTGGCATTACTCTTGCATTACTTTTCAACTAGTTTCAAGTTAGGTTTTTGTAGCTTACTACAAGTTATATATTTTATAGAAATCCCACAAAAAAGCTAACGAAATTTTTTTATAGTTAGTTCTGTAAAAAAACGCTATAAATCACAGTTTCAACTTGATACAAAAAAAATTAACAAAGGTTTATCCAAAATTTACACTTTTTATTCAGAATTTTTTGGATGCAGATTCATGTCATTTCATTCAGTTACAATAAAGCGCAAGTTTGTAGTGCCTTCAAAATACCGTTAATTTTGAGTTTTTTTTTTTGCTTTTGACGGTTTCACTCATGTTCTTCCATACGAAGTAATTTTTTATAATAATATGGTTCTTTCTACAACAAAAAATATATAAAATCAAATCTGTTTAGGTAGTAATCTTTCACCTCTTTTTCTTTGCCTCTTCTATAGTATAAGAATATTACCTGTATATTTGCTAATGCTATCTAAAGTTAAGTATTTATATTTAATTGGAAATGAATTTTTGTAACTGAACTTTCAAATACGTACACTGAAAAGACTTCATGTCTTACTTTACATACATGTGAAATAAATAAATAAAATAAATAATTAAAAATATGATTTCTAAACTTTGTGGAAAACTGGAGAAAATTCAATAAATTTTCATGGAAATTTTCAACTTTTTAATCAGATTTTTTCGAATTTTCTTGAATATGCAGTTTTGTTGCTCATTAAATTCTATTAAAATAATGCAACTTCGGAGTTAGTCAAAAATCACATTAGTTTTTGAGATTTTCTTTTTCGTTGAAGGTGTTTTGCACTTTTTCCATATAAAGTATTTTTGGCGTGAAAAAAATGGCAAAAAATCAACGGTAATTCCTAGCTACTTAAAACTTGTACTTTCTTATAATAGAATTGATTGGGCTACAAATCTGCGTACTCAAAACAATTCTAAAAAATCTGAGTAAAAAGTTGAAAATTTGCTGAATTTTCGCGAGGTTTTTACAAAGTTTAAGAATTATATTTGCATGAGTTTTGTTGTAGAACATTTTTATCATACCATAATCTTATAAAAAATTTGCGGAATAATATTATAATAGAAATTGATGCATATATTGTGAAAAATTCGCTGTCACAATACTTTTTGCCGGCAGTGTATTTTCGAAATTTTTTTAGAAACCCACACTTGTTTGCCATTCACAAAATAGATAGCGCATCGCCGAACTTTTCTGTTACATAAAAAAAAAACACTATTATCTATTTCCGGAAAGATGCGTTAACGCAACCAATGAATTACAAAATAAAAAGCATTCCCTTAATTTACATATTGGGCGGCGTTAAGTTTCTGATGCTTATAAAATCACTCCAGTTTCAATTCACGTGCAAACCCACGCAACATCACTCATCGTTTCGTAATAAAATATGCATCAATTAAAAGAAAAGTGCTTGCCACTTTATTCACTAAAATCAACCAGCCTATTCTGCATACTTCCATTAGTTTCATTTTGTTTTTAGCCTGTCATTTATTTTCATCCATCTATTTCATTCTTACTCTTTGCTTTCATTTTCCACTTTTTTATATTTTTTATATTTTTTATTTCACTCTGCACAATTAACTAATTAACGCCAACACAGCGAATTATTATTGCATTTCAACGTAATGAATGAACTAATGTGTCGCCCAACAAAGTGAGTGAGTCTGACAAACAAACAAACAAACTACAGCCCGCGCAATCAAGCTCTGATTGGAGATTTATGCGACAGGTGGCATTAACCAGTTAACCAGTTTTAATTGATTGCGGCTGAGATTAAAGTAGGCGCAATACAAAAAAAATAAATAAATGCAAAAAATATTTAGTAGGTTTCGAATAAATTTAAGCTAGTTTTATTTAGTTTTATGCAAATCTCACAAATTTTCGAGCACAAAACCGGCTTAGCTTCAATAAAGTTGACAGCTGGAAAATGATGAGTGACTGTCATAAAAATGCTAAATTTACAGATATGTATGTAGGTCTATATTTATGCCTGTGTACATGCAAGTTCATGTAGACACTGAAAGCTGCAAGCAAATTCATAGTTTACCGATAAGTTATTAAATTTTTAGCTTTGTATCGGTCATACTCGCATTACAGTTATGCAGTTTTAGTTGCAGGCCACGGTGGCTACTGTTTCACGCGTCAAGAAACGAAAATATGAATTTATTGCTTTGTTGCCTTAGGCAGTAATATGATACACAGTGTTCAAATATCAACATTGAGATGCATAGAATCACAAAAATTGCTACTACTTTGTACGTAGATATATGATGTATTTTTCGTCAACTGAAGCCCCCCTCGCTCCAAAATTTATTCAGGTTGATAAAATTGGTTACACCCTATAAGTATTCGGACTCATTTAAATAAGTATTCGGAATCATTTAAATAAGTATTCGGACTCATTTAAGAGTCAAAAAAGTCTTAGAATTTTGAGTTGTGGGTAACCTTCTTTATAAGCTTAAAAAAATCTTCTAAAAAAGAGCCAGAATGGAGCATATTTCCCTTCTTAGAAGGGCATGTCAATACAAGTTCAAGTTAAACACCGCAAAATCCGTTACTGAATTCCGTTACATTTTCAACGAGGTAACTCAGCACTAACGAATTGTTCTGCTCATAGGAGCCTGCTGGTTAATTGCTGATCCAATTAAAGGTACTATGATCCGTACTTTTCCGGGAAAGGACAAGCTACGTATATCAGTGGCCATCTTTTCACAGTTTGTTTGAGATCAGAACAACTACAATGAGCTCTGATACAACTTTCGTCCTATGAAACAATGATAACAAAATCGATAGTAAAATCCAACAAAATATCGATAACAAAACCGATAAAAATATCGATAGCAAAATCGATGAGAAATTCGACGGCAAAATGGATAATATCGATAGCAAAATCGAAAAAAAATATCGATAATAAAATGAATAAAAATATCTAAAACAAAATCGATAAATAATCGATAACGAAATTGATAAAAATATCGATAACAAAATCGATTAGCAAATCGATAAAAATACCGATAACAATATCGATAACAAAATCGATAAAAAAATTTATAACAAAATGGATAAATGATCATAAACAAAATCGATAAATAATCGATAGCAAAATCGATAACGACATCGATAAAAATATCGGTAACAATATCAACAACAAAACCAATAATAATATCAATAACATAATTGCTAAAAATATCGATTACAAAATCGATGACAAATTCAATAAAAATATCGACAACAAAACTAATAAAAATATCGATTATTATATCGATAAGTCCCGAGAATCCCGAAAATCTCTAAAATCCCAAAGTATTTCCCAGATTGAGTCCATGTGTCTCTATCTATATCCTTTTCTCTATAATTACCTTTATTTTAATCGTTCTCGCTCTATCTTTATCTTTACTTTTATCGGTATCCTCATCCTTATCTTTTTCTTTATATTCATCTTTGTTTTTACTTTTATGTTTATCATTTTCTTCTTCTTCATACTCCCCTTCACCTTTTCTTTTATATAAGTAAAGTGTTTAAATTTGCGTTGGTCTTCACTTTTGCCTTTATTTTTACGCATCTTTGTTTTGTTTTGTCTTAGCTTTCTAATATTGAAAGGAAATGTTAATCGCATATGGTATTACAATTGATCTATTTATACTGCGCTGTGGGGAGGTGTACCCTCCATAAATTCCAAACTAACCCAGCTTAGAAATCAGTTCTCGCGGCTTGAAATTTCCAAAAGGGTGATTTCGTTTTCAATGACTCAAAAAATGTATGGCTTGCATTATTTTTGTAGAAGTTTGACAACAAACAATTTAAATTTGTATTAGGCTTGTATTAACAGAGCATCTAAAACTACACCTACGACTAATATTGTTCAAATGGAAAATGCCTTAACTCTAGTTATGTCGTTTTGTCAAGTGTCCACAGGTGTTATCCCTGGACCGGTAAGAAGGAAAAATCCCCTCGAAAAAGCATACATTACCCGAGGCAATTAGAGAGTTCACGTTTTAAAAAAATTTAAAAAGTAAAGTGCTAAATGGCGTTACCTATACCACGCCAAAAAAATACTGTGCAAAAATAGCTGTTCTGGACAAGTCATGTGAATGGTAATGAAAGAAACAAGTCTGATAAGTAAAAAAATTAAGTCCTTACGCTTTTTTCTTGGCACAACGAAGAAATTTTAATGCTAACAAATGTCATTCTTTACAGCATAGGACAGGTCGCTGACAAATTATGTCTGTAGGCCAGTCTGCCATTCTAATGAAAAAATAATGACCTGTCTAATTATACCAAACTTTTTGAACTGAACACAGCTATGCGCGGTTGATCGTCGATGACAGATGGTGATGGCCGAGTTAATAAATTATCTCTTTCATGTGCTAAAAAAATATATGTATATATGCACGAATTATTTGAAAAAAAATTTAACTAAATTTTTTTATAAATGTGTACGAACGTACCATGAGGTCAAGAAAATAATATTTGTTTTTAATTGTTCTCCCAGAATATTTCAAGCCATTATTTAACACACACAAAAAAAAACATTTAAGTCTCATCACACTGTGCGCGCTCCTGAATGCAAATGAGGCAACACTTATGAACGCGTAATTCATTGTTGGACAATGTAGTACATACTCGTACACTTTTTCAAATATACGAGGCGATCAACGCTGCCAGTAAGTATCGGCCAGATAAGATCGGCATTTATGCAGTCGAGTTGTGGTAATGATTACAAGCATAAATAATAAACGAGCAAGCCATCGATGAATGTCTATAAAGGCGATATACTGGCGTGTTAGTAGTACACGTACGCGCAAGTGATTGTTGCTGATGTTGTTGTTGATATGGTCGATAAGCGTCAGCAAATCGGTAGCTAAAATGATTGCTAGATTGGTGTGGCGGAGGCGTTGCTGTATTGTATTGCGCTGGTGGCGCTTAGCGGCATGATGAGTTCGTTTTATTTTTTTACTTTTTTACCATTTTTGAATTTTCAATTAATTTTATCAGTCGGTTAGGCGGCTCAATACATTTTTGCATTTTGTTTGTTTGTTACATAAATTAAATTTGCAAACCGCTTAATTCAACTAAAGTTTGTGCGATTCGTTGCAGCTGCATGTGTGTATATATGTAAGTATGTATGTATAATTTTGTATGTGCTCATGGGCGTCCACCTATGTACATATGTATATACTACCGACTAAATTGAGTTGTTATCGTGCTGCAATAACTGCGGCACTGACAGTGCGTGGAATACACAAATATGTATGCGTACTTGGGCGCCTTGCTGTGCCTGTCATATGAAAAAATATGATTGCTTTTTCTCCATTTTCATTGATTTAAATGATAAGGTGTTGCTTAGGTGTGAATATTCGCTTGAATCAATGCAAAAAGGTGCTTATTAATATTGTACGTGGTAAAAATTGTACGGCGGGTTGAATGATCGCTTTGGCTGGATTTGTAAAGTATTTCCATTAACTTCGTTCTTAGCGTTATACCCAGATTTTACAGCATTTCCTATAACATTTTAGCTAATCCATGTTTATATCATTCTCATTTTGGCGGCCACAAACTTATTTATCTGCTACGTTTTCCATCGGCAGCACCAGGGCCGGATTTATGGTGGAGTGACCATGGCGAAAACCACGGGGCTCCCACATATTTGGGGGGCCTCCACAAATCTGGATTTAAACACTTTTTCTCTTGCCGACTTAGCTCTTTTTTTGGTCATTTATTAGGTTATTTGATGTTATATTTCTAAGAATTAATTGGGGAGAGTTTTCCAATGAGTTGTCCAATGACTGCATTTGAATAAAGTTATAAAAAAAACTGAACAGACAGCTCTCGGTTATTGCTTGAAGTTTTAGATTTTGATCTTTGTGAATAGCTTTACTACCCCGAATTCAACGTAGATATCAACAACAAATTTAGTTATTCTAATAGTGAAAATTATCTTTCCAAATATAAAAAAGTAAGTGCGCCTGGGCCACAATGTAGAAGTGAAGCTTACGTTACGTTGTCACATAACCAATGTACATAGGTACATACATACACATCTGCTTTTGCTTAAGGCTATATTTTTTGTCTTTTTTCTATCTATGTAGATCCCTACCTCTAGCCAGTTCGTTCTAATTACATTAACGTTATTCTGTTTTCCTCTATCTTTATATTTATCTCTTTTTACTCTATCGATAATAAAATCGATAGTAGCACCCGTCAAAACCGATAAAAACCGATAAAGATATCGATACCAATATCGATAGAAAATCGATAAAAATATCGATAACATCATCGACTAAAAATCGATAGCAATACCGATAATAAAATCGAAAAAACATCGATAACAAAATCGATAAAAATATCGATAACAAAATCGAAAAAAAAATATTTTTTTAATTTTTTATTTTTTTTTTAATTATGAACTTTTGCTGGATTTCTTTATTTTGTAATTGGCAGCGTATACTTGGTGTTTTCTAAAAGAAAAGAAAATTTTGGAACCAAGCTTCGTGTACTTCGAAAATAGTGAATTTTTTAAGTTCCAAATTTAATACATGGTACATACACGCTATTTCGCCGTTTAAAAGTCATTTATTGACTATTCAAATTTAAATAATTCCCATTGGAGAGCTTTTTAAATTCATTGAACTTTATGATTGATAAGTTTAATATTCATAACACATCATTACCCAACATACAAAAAAAAAGTCAACAAGTTGGCTAAATGCAAATTAATTGTATTTAGTAAAACAAAAAACAAAAAAAAAACAGTTGTCCGCTCGAGTTTACATGACAACATTTGCGCATAAATATTGTAAAAACATGACAACCAACAGGTATGCAGATACTCCCAAACGCGCACATACTTATGTATGTACATACAAGCAACATTTAACGCCGACGGGCAACTATGAATAGTTTCAAAATAAAATCAATAACAAAATTTATTGGCTGCAGCGATAGTGGCATTTAACTTGTGGCACATATCAAAGTGTCAATTCATGGCAGCTGCATCAGTGCAGCACACCAGCACAACAAACAGTTCATCCACCAACAAAAAAGCAACTGCAGCAATAACAACAATGTCGGCAAAACCAATAAAATTTCACATTTTAATGCAAATTTAATGCACTCAACGCAAACAAGCACTTACACGCATAAACAAATTTATGCAAAAAGTAGACTACGAAAAAAGCGTGTGCGCGACTTCAATCGGACAACAGGAAAAACCAAAACTACTACGATAGACAAGCAAGCGCATCAGCGATCGGCCTATCAAACTATCAGCAACATGGCTATGTATGTAGCAGCAAATGAGTACTAACGCAACATGAATCAATTAAAAACGATTGAAAATAAATTGCGATAAAAACGATGTGAACGCGATGGCCAGACGCGCATGCGCCACACGCATTGCATTCCAAATGGGACGATGGGCGGCTAGCAGTGCACTCCATGTTGAAGGTGTTTGAGTGAAGATGAATGCCTGGTATGCGTAACTTTTCAGCACGTTGTTAAAAAATAGTAAAATATTTTCATGTTAGCAAAAAAAAAACACAATTAAATTCTAAATATTTATCGCTTGAAGAGGAAAACGCAAGATAAAAGAATGCCAGGAAATATGCTGGTATGACGCTGGCAGCTGAAAAAACGAAACAACACAGAATGTCGTCAGCAGCAAGAAACGGACGACATGTCGCAAGCATCTAAATAAATTGTTGTACAACAGCACAGCTAAATGTCAAAAATTTTGCTGTGTTGTGTTGATGTAAAAGTCGCCACAACAACTACAACTAACGCTTTAGTAAAACAACACAACAACATAGTAAATAAATAATAGGAAAAAACTATGAACAATAGTACGCTGTGGCAATGCTGCAAGTGACGTTTGGTGGTGCGGGCGTAAGGAAACCGTGTTAATGCTGCACAGTGCAACTCATTCGACGTTGAGCGAATGATATTTCGCGATGTTGAGAAAGTGTTCTGCTTTCCTTAAAAAAAAAGCAAGTAAATCAACAGCCTGATTCTGTGCACTTTATAAATAAAATTTTATTATAATTTGTAAATTTTTTATTATTTATCAAGAATTGGAATTCTCGCACAAAAATCAAAAACTACATATTTTCTTGATAAATTATTAAGATTGAAAATCATATTGACAAGCCTTTACAAATTCAAATTTCATATGAAAACTATAAATTTTGTATATTAAAAAATTTTTTTTCTATCTTTTAAATACTTCATGTGCCGGCATTTGAACCTGCGATACCAGAATTTATAGCCGACATCTCTATCTTTCTGTGAAAAGCTTTTTCGCTTTAACATTCATATTTTTCATATGGGACAATGAAATCACTTCCACTTATATGGAAATTAGTTCCACTTATGTGGACATCAGTTCCACCTATGTGGAAATCAGTTCCCATCATGTGGAAATCATAGAGATTTTTATTTTATAAATATTGATACAGAATGCGATGGGAGCTTTTGCTTGATAAAAATTCTTTACAAATAATTAATCAAGAAAACATAGAACTTTTTATTTTGAACAGCTGGCAACCCGCTTCAAAAACCTAAAAAAAAATATTCCAAATTTTAGTCAGAGTTACAAGCGATGCGTGTGCATAATTTAAGAAAATTCGACTTTTCACACAGGGTGCAACCCTCTTTAAAATTTGTCTAACTAAAACCTTCTTACACCGCCTTCGCCTGATACCCATCTTCTGATGCAGACTTCAATTACCTAATTGCTGCAATTCATGTTGAAGTTGATTTTTTAAACATGTGGCAACACTCCTATATATAGTTCGAAAAAAAGCCTTTTCAAAGACATCTCAAGTGATACTCACCTCTTAGTAAGTCATTTAACTTATTAAATAACTTGAATTTAACTTTTTAAGCAGGTGGCAACCCTCTACAGACACTTCAAAAATATTATAGATAATCAAACTAAATATTTCTTAACACTCTTCCGTTTTACAAACATATTTTCATATTGCATATACATAACTTATAATTTAATTTAATTCGACTTTTCATACAGTTGGTAGCCCTGTTCAAAATATTTTCAAACTAGTTTTTTTTAATTTCTCTTTCGTCTGACACCCAAACTGTGACACAAATCGTAATAGCCTTGATTGAAATTGAATTTGGTTTTTTAAACATGTGGCAACTCTCTTGGATTTAGTTAAGAAATCTACCCTTTGCAAACACATTTCGTTCGATATCCATATTGTAATAATAACTTATTTGACTTATTTATTAAAGTGAGTAATAAGCATTCCCCCCTTACGTTAAGTGATCTGCGCCAATTACCACGATTTCCGAATTACTTGTGACCTAGTTTTGAGCTTTGTAAATAATATTTTGTACGATTTCTGTGCCCTAAACATTCTATAGCTTCCTGTTTAACCATAAGCTCGGCTTGAAAGACACCATTCTGAAAAAGTTTTACTATTTTTTTTTTACTACAACTTATGTAGATTTAAGACACTGTGCGCTGCTTGAAGTTAGCGTTAAAGCTACGTAGAAAGGATGACAAGGAAATGCAGCAAGTGCTATGTACATTAAGCTGTCAGCAACACTCAACAATTCGCACAATTTGTTGAAATGTTTTGTTTGATATGCTGAGATGATTAAATGTGTATGTACGATTTGAGGAAGCAAAATTCTGTTGATGGTTAGAACAAAACAAAATAATATGCATACTTGTGTAAATGAATTAATTTTATTGTTTCACAATGGAGTTGAGTTGTAATCAAGAAAAAACATATTATTTACGTAATGTTTTAAGGTCAACATGTTGCACTAATTCAAATATGCCACCTGAGGTAGCATTACTTACTTTACAAAACAACTTGTTTTATGAATGAATATTTTATTTATTTTTGTATAATTTTTTTCCTATTGAATATAACTTATGTAAAATAACTTTGCTTTAACAAATACCCAAATCAGTCAAGCCATTTAAGTTCTTTTGTATAGGTTCATGTGCGTATGTCTGCACGCGTGGCTGCAACTCATCCAACTTCAATTACCATAAATGCTTTGTGTCCATTTAAAAAATTTCATTGAAAGCCTAAAATGCAGTTAGACAATGTTTCATGACTACTTTTACACTTGGTTCCTATTAAAGAAGAATACCAATGTTAACTATTTATTTATTACTTACGAGATACTTAAACGGATGTAAACATTTAAGTCGTACTAATAAAGTATCTGGTATAAGAGGCCTCAGAACAAAAGAAAAAAAAATATTTTCAAACCATTTATATTAAATTTTTTGGTTTGAATATTAAATTTTTTTATGGACTACCTAAAAAGGATGGGTAATACGATTCGTGTATTATTGGTTTTAATAGCATTATTTGTGTTCTTTTCATTTTCTAGGCGATTCCAACTCATTTTCATTAAAAATATTTTCCAATACATATTTACGTATGTACGTAAATTTACGTATGTAAATATGTATGGAACTCTGTGGTCATACTCACAACCACAAGGGAGTGCCACGGGGTATGATCGTTTTTCTGCAGCACGACTTTAGGTACTCAATCTTGAATTTTGCGTTTACGTTCGCGCGCACTATGGTCAACGTAAGCAACTAAGCGTGATGCGGTAACCAAGCCGTGTGGAGCCTTGGGTCACGGTCGAAATAGGGGGAGCATTGGTGAGGCAACTCCGACATATTCTGTTAAAGGACACTAAACATTGGTTTGCGGGCCTTGGGCCTCCTTATACAAAAAAAGTCAAACAGCCTCTGGTAGGAAACTCGCTAAAAAAGATATATGTTTACCTGAAATGTTTAGACCTGCTACCAGGAAGGTGTCTCTTAACCCTCAAACGGGTAATGCCATAAAAATGCTCAGATCAAGCTGATATTTTGTGGCAAAATATTCTTAGGTTTGAGTTTTCAAATAAAAACTTCGTCTGCTTGGCCAACGAGCTGGTAAGAGGGGGACAGAAATATCTGAAGTCAATTCTGCTCAAACTTCGGGCATGCATCTATTCTCCTGCAAACACAGACCAAAAGCCGAACTCATTAAGGAAGTAAATACCAGGTGGGCTGTGGAAACCACCTGTCATACTACCACTCGACTCGACTGGATCGCTCTTGTCGATTTGAGCACTCACGAAAAAAGGTTAGGATACCCCACCAACGATTTTTGGCGCAGTCGCAGAGACAAGGAAGAGGGGGTGGAGAGAACCGAAAATTATCTCTGCCACTATCCTGCCGTGGCCAACACGCGCAAACCATTATTCAATAAGCGCTTTTGAGATTGTCTAGCCCGGGGATGGGCAGATTTTTGGCACTTACAGCGGTCAAAGAGCCAGCAAGTGCTATGCAAGAGGTAAATCAGTTCTCATGGTAAAGGGGGTGTAAAACATACATTAAAAGCATCATATATATGAGTAATGAGAGTCAGAGTACATGAAATTTTAATACGCTCTTCTTCTGCCTTCATGCTGGCTCTTGATGTTACCCCTCATCTAGCACCTAAATGCACCAAGCCGGCTCATAAGTTCAAAAGGCTCCTGGAAGCCACTTTGCCTATCTCTGGTCTAGCCGACCTAAGCTCGGTGAACGTTCTTAACTTTTTGTGCAACATAGTATATAAAACGCACTCGGTATTTCAGTTACTAAGGAAGCGAAAGAAACAAATGGCTTCGGCCAGCGGGACAACACAACCAGCTTTTCCAGCCGCCGTGCTCTGCGCGGTGGCAGCCGCTATAACCAAACCTAACCTTTTTATGATAGAAATAATCGACATCGTCTCAAGGCGGTCTTGTCGGTTTGCATGTGAATAAACTTGCAAGTATCTAAGTTTTTAAACCAATTTTGTAAGGAAGCATAATATTAAGGTAATATTCTTAAAACTAAAGATTTTCATTTTATTTCGAGTTACGACTAGGGCAGGCAACGACTGACCTCATCTTAAAATTTATGAATTTTTATGATGATACTCCTTAAACCAATTTTTATCAGCTGTGCTACATAAATGAGGGTCACAGGTGATTTGTAAATCGGATTTTCCTTTTCTATCCATCCAAATCGTGAAATGATCTTGGCCATCAAATCGAACATCATCCACTAGATGCACAGCTCTTCTTTCCATCATTGAGGAGCCAGGCTATTGAGATACCGAACGGTCAATACTTTGCACTCATGGCTGTCTACGTACAGGCCGTTTTTCTTTCGAAAGGTGCATTTTTCATATCAATGCCAAAAAATGAGCAAAAGGCTACGACGAAGGATCTTCCCGCTGACTGTGTAAATATTTATATCTACTTATGTAGGTTGTGAAAAAAATAATACAAAAAACATATATTTTTATGGCAATTTTTTCAACATTTAATAGCGTAAAATTGTATAAGCTACAGGGGCTTACAATGGCAATGAAAATAAATGCAAACATCACACTGCATGCAGCAAAAGCGAAAAACAAAGGAAAAGAACAAAGGCACTTTTGCGGTTACAAATCAGCACAAAGGAATATACGTCAGGTGACTTTCAGCTGGCAATCAAGCAGTTTTTGTTTTTGTTTTTAACGCGAAGCTTGCGGGAGGGAAGATAATCAGTAGCCGCAAAAACCACAACAAGCAACGCTTCAAGTTCCTCAACGAAAAAACGCTTAACGTTCTTATGAAAAAGTTAATAAATACTTCTGCCAATGAAGTAATCCTTGGGGGTGAAACTTTTTTAGCATTTTCAATTTCAACGGCGTCATCGACAAATTTGCGCAAACAAGCCACGTAATGGATTTATAGAAAATTTTAAATTTTCTGCAATTTTTCATTGTAGGTAAAACCACGTTGTATTTGTACAATATTTAGTATTTAAATTCTTTGCCAATTTGCGTATGCATTTTTTTATTTCTGTTGCTTTTTTTTTTAGTAATAAATATTTAATACTTTTGCAATGGAACTCACCACCATACTGATGAGATTTCATATACTATGTATGTATGTATGTATATTATATGTAAGAGTATGTGCGTTCTGTATATGCATCTAGAATTTTTTAGACAGCTGGCAGCGCATCAGGGACATGACATAAATTCCCTGTGCATAATGTCACTTTATTGCCATTGCCAGCCTTGTTTCCTCATTCGGACGACCAAGCGTTCACGGTAGCATTCGTGCTAAGTAAAGTATGTATGCATGCATATGAAAAATATATATTTTATATAGCGCCATTAAAAAACATACTTATTTGCATAGCTACATGCCATATCGGCCTATAGCTATATATGTACATATATATGGCAGTATTAAAAGATCTTTGCAATACTTTCCATATTGCCACCGACACGACTGGCTGGCTATTTTTTCTTGTTGTCATAAATGAGTATTTTTTCACAATGTTTGATTTGTGTGTTGCACCGACTGTCAGCAGTGATTTAAATTCTTTACATCCATCTTTTTGCACGTTCTGCATAAGTGCCAGTAAACAATGTGCAAAATAAATAGAGATCGTAATTAAGTGGACAGTGACTTGAATTGTTTTTGAAGCAGACGGAAGAATGCCAAAAATTTCAAGGTCACTAAAGCTTTAGCCATGCTTAACAAGTGGCAAGTTAATAGCCCAACGTTGGCATGAGCATTTAATAGGTACCAAAGAAAAGACTTTTGCTTTTACATTTTTCTGATGGCGCTCAAACTGCAGTACGTGAGGAAAAATTACCTAAAAGCAAGACAGTTGTAAATTTAGCCATTTATCTTGAAAGCTCTTTACTGGAGCTTTTAAAAATTTAATTTAATTAAAAAATATATTTTTCTTTTAAGAGCAATAAAAACAAATAAATGAAAGCAAATAAAATAAAAAAATAAAAATGATACTAAAAAATAAATATAAGAAATTTTAAAAATGAAATGAAACAATTTTTTTTTTCACAAAAAAATCTAAAAATTAACTTAGAGAAAAATAAATCGAGCAAGAAGGGAGCTAAAAATATATATAATTTTAATTTTAAAACAAAATCTGAAAATTAAATTAGAAAAGAAAAAGTTTAATTTGAGAAAAATAAATAAACTATGTTTCTAAAAATTAAATTCAATTTGAAAAAATATGTTTCGTTTTTAAACAATCAAATCTAAAAACTAAACGAGAATTTAAGTAAAAGAAGAAAAATTAATAAATTTAACAATTAGAAAAAATCAAATAAGTTCCTAAAAATTAAATGAAATAAAACCCTAAATAAGAAATGTACACCTATATTCTTATATTTAAAAGATAAAATATAAAAATTAAGAAAATATTTAATTTGGAAATAAAAATATTAAAGCAGAAAATTAAATTTAAAATAAAAATGAATCAAAAAGAAAAAAAAAACCGCTACCTGAGAGTCGAACTCGCGCCTCTCAAATGGCACGCCTGTGCTTTGTTCGCTCGGCCATTGCGACTATTGGAGTAGTGCGAGCTAAATGATATACAAGTGCTTTCTCCCAAAATAGATTTTCTGCACGAGTGGAGAATGAGAGTTTATTTCGAAAAATTTTCTGCTAGAATAACAAAAGTATTTCACTTTGAGCAACGTGAGTAACCAATGGGGAGGTTTGGGTCACAATGGAATGGAGTGAGCGTCACTTTTACGTATTCGTCTTAAGGATTTACTGTGCAGATCTTTGACAGCAATTATTTGTTTTATTTTAATGCATTTTTTTCAGACAACTGGTACTACAGGCTTTGGTAAACTTATTCATGCAGCGGTACTCAGTTGAACAAGTTAAACAAGCCCAAAAGTGTTCCCAACGTTTTATTAAAATAGTCGTTCTGCAAGAATTACATATCGCGCCTTCGGATCGTACTTCATCGAAAATGATGTCGATAAAGCTAGTATGGTGAACGTTGTTGAGATGCGATAACATACTTTTTATGGTCTGAATGAAATGGCAGGCGAAAATATTTACTTTCAACAGGATGGTGTCACTTGCCACACAAGGCATGAAACAAACATGTACTCGAAAACTGCATCAATCTCTGGCTGTGGTTTGGGACCAGACAAAAAAGCTTCAGCTGTCAGCGTGATTTTAGGGTATTCACCTGATATGTCCGAGCGCTGAAGAAAATTGTGAGATGTCCAAACATCTCTATTGTGAAGACTTAGACTTTTCGATGCCACCACCGGACAATTCCGTCTCCACGATGAAACTTCCGATGACGGATTGATGCTGATCGACTACGCCAGGGTCCGAAACATGGTGGGGTGCAGTCCTAGGTTCCAGCATATAGAGATCCATTAAGCTACACGGCTCTCTGCAGATCAATAAACGAGAAGATTAAAAACGGTCGTTTCTATAGATCAAACTTTGATACATATAAGCTTGCCGCGTGGTGAAGAGTGGGTCAATAACTGCCTCTCTGCCATATATGTAATACTCCTATATTGGCAGTAAGAGCTAGTACCGTCCGAAAACACTACGAACCCTGCAGGGAAACCGCGGACTAGTGAATCAAATTTCTAGTTTCGTACTAGGTCTTTATCGCCAAAAATGAACTAGTCCGATAGGAACTAGATCCCCACCAGCCTAAAATCAGCGAAAAGTGGTACTTTTAAAAACTATTTTTTTTTCAGTTTTTTTCACTAGAAATCTATATCTAAAGTGACGAATTTAGAAATGGTTCGGAACTATAGAAAACGGGATGCAGAACGAACTAGATCGTATTTGTCGAACTTAGAACCAGTTCGGAACTATCGAATAAGGGATGCAGCGGGGGGCTTGTTTACTTTACATAGATATGTGTTCGGCGTCTTTTTCGTTCAAATGCGCTTCTATTCTGTGCTTCGCAGATGCTTTTTCATAGCTTGGTAATACAAAACTAACATTTGTGTTAACATTTCAACATCTTGGGACCGTCTGGAATCTAAGAAATAGCAGCGCGCACCTCTGCAAACTCAGCTACAGCCAAAGGTACATTTCTTACAATCAAGCAAACAAATTTAATTTCAAATTGAAAACACATTTCTTTCAAAATAACTTAAAATCGCACACACGGAAAAACCAAAAATATTGAAAAATCATGATACTTTTTTCTTTCATCTGTCGAGTTTAGAACTGGTTCGGAACTATAGAATTTAGAACTAGTTCGGCACTATCGAAAAAGGGATGCAGCGGGGTGCAATTGACACTTCCTAGGACATCGCCATGTTAAATTCGCCAGATGCTTGCATGCAAAAGAGACTTATCGCGAACCAGTACTGGGTCTAAATGTACCAGAAGCGCACCAGTTCAGGACTAGAGGTTTTCCCCACAGGGAAAGAAAAGGAACACATACGTTTATAAATACACATGTACACGACACATTTACAAAAACGGCACTCAAGTACACAATACATTGACAAAAACAGTACTAGACTGTCTCGCTTTGATTTCGGGATGCTTACATTGAGATGTTAGCTTACTACCAATATAGAAGTATTATATATATGCTCTCTGCTATTTACGTCTCTCCGTCTCTCCATTACCTTCCGTTGTTAGTTTGCTTATAGGTATCTAAATGTGTCTCATTATCAAACGCAGTGGTCTTGTGGAAGGCTTTTTTGTACTTTTTGCGTGAAATTTTTGTTTTCTTCATGCCCCCACGTGCCTTTTCCTTAACTCAGTGCTTCTTTTAGGGCATGCTAAGTCTATAGCTTAACTAGAAGCACCTGTGAAATGGTCCACTAGATATTCCATTAGATTTTTTGAAACACCTGGCGCGCTGTCTTGTGGCAAGCGCTTGTAGAAGTCTTCCCGTTGGAGAAATCTTAGGCCGTTTGATACTAAACAAGGCTTCAGTCAACATGACTCCGCATCTTATGGTTCCTTTAGTCTAAAGACTGGCGTATGACATTAAAGTGATATCAATGGTATCATAAACCTCCACATACATACGTTCCGCCTATATCTAGAGGTCTGAACGTGAATGAGAATGACAACATTCGGAAGGAAAAACGTAGCTTTGAGAGAGATCAGCTTTTTATGCCCGGCATAAACAAGGGTTCTGTCTTGATAGCGATATGCAGAGCGAGCAGGCTTGGTAGCGCCTCCAGCGTAGAAGTGGAATTTGTTCTTCTATCACCGTGGTGGTGAAAAGGAAAGAGTTGACGCGGCTGTATAAAAGCGCTGGTAGATCTGAGCATATGTTAGTATGTATGTATATAAAAAATCATGAGGGAGTCGCATAAGTAAAGCCAATCGGTCATTGGAACACATTTCATTCAGATTAATAATATGAGTTCGTTAAACTGATCCACTTACAGAAAGAATCCTCGCCAGTATTTACAAAAATATTGATATATTTGTATTTATTTAAATGCCTCAGATTGCTGTTAAATTTTTTGTAAGTACATATTTACACACATAAAAATATTACTATAACAAGCACTACGTCAACACGTTGCAAAATAATTCATTTAATTGCTTTTCATTCATACATATATATTTTTATATTTTTACATTAATATTCTCAATTGTATGCTCAAGTTCATGACATTAAAGTAAATTAAAAATTGACAGCTGTTGATAGTGTTTTGTAGGTCGCGAAATGAGTTTTTTTTTTCTTAATCAACGCATCAGTATGTAGAATTGTATGATTCGAGAGATAGCTAGGTATATAATTCACAATGGCACTGCAGCTTAAGAACTTACTATACATATACACATAAGTCGATACTTAGTTAAGCCAAAACATCGTGAGGGAGAACTACCGAATATTGATGCAAATGCTGGTTGTTTCAAGCAAATATTACACGCAAAATTTTTTTTTGAATATTTGACTGATATTTTCCTCCAATTTTTGCTGCCATTGAAGGGATTTACCGATTTACACAGACTTCGAAAGGACAATTGTGTTAACTATAAGCCTTCTCAGACCAGAAATACTCTCAAAGGTTTGCCAAAGCCTGGTTCAGAATCAAATATTTTTTCAAGATATGTAAATCGTGAATAACATACTAGAATATGTAGTATGTACTGAATTAGACGAAGTACAAAATAAATATTCAGAAAAGTGGAAAATTTTTGGAATTTTTCAAAAATGTTATTATATTTTAGAATTCTAAGAATTTTCTAGGTTTTATACACAAGTACCATGAACATAAGAATTTTTCGACAATTTGTGATATTTCACATCTTTACATTTTGGGATGCATTTTAGAATAAATAGAATTCTAAAAAATTTTGGAAAATAATTTTGTACATTTCAAAATATTCTCATTTTACCAAAATTTCTAGAATCTCCCAAATTTCGATAGTTTTAAAAATTTTGGAAATTATCCTAAAAATAAGAAAGGTCAAGAAATGTAACAATTTCATAAAATTCAATATTCTTGTATTTTTGTTATTTTCTAAACCTGCGAAAATATTCAAACTTGCTGTGACTTTCAACTATGTAAAATAGTACAAATTCGAAAATACAACAAAAAAAGTAAAAATTGAAAATTAAGTAATTTGAAAATTTTGAAAATTCTGTGAAGTCGAAGAAGTAATAGGCATTTTTCACCAGTGCGTTATAATTATATGATACAAATATAATTTTTTCAGAAAAATAACAAAATTGATCAATCATTACGCAATTATGCGGACGCAGATACGGTCAATAATTGCGCAATTTTGTAAGTGCTCACGATGTTGCAGGAAAAGCGCACTCACGTGTGTTCACAGAGCGGTTTAATTCTTTTCTTCTACAAAAATTTATAATATTAATGTTTATATTACAGATGCTATAGGGGGTCAAAAGTCAGATATTCGAAAAATTAAAAACCTTATAGAGAATAAAAAAAAAAAATATTTGAACTGAGTTTTAAAAAGTTTGTGACACCTGTAATATATGTAGGTCGCAAAAAGAAGTTAAATATCGTTTAAATAAGAGCACAAGGCGGACTACGCCTATATTTTTACTTTTTTAGTTATTTAGTTACATACAATAATTAAAAATAATTTTTTACCAAAGGTCCTATTTCGAACTACGAAAGCTCATATCTGGATTTCGGAGGCTAACTTTGAAAAACGGAGTAAAGACTATTTTACTTATGACTCAATCTCTTTAAAAAAAATTGTTTAACTTCCTTCTTACTATAATTATATAACATATATAATTCCCCAATTACCTTTTTGTCCTTTTGTCCTGTCCTTTTTGCGGGTGTAACAGTGTTATTTTTGTAGTATGTCGCTCGGAATAAAGATGGCCTCAATCGGCTTCGACCAAAAATTGCTAAAAAGTTACACATTTATGGCAGAGAAACCTAATACTATACTAATAATTTATATGGAAAATTTTTTCGCAATTTGGCAAACTCCAAAATTTCCGCTCTTGCATCCGGCGTTCACTCACAGCATTCTCACCATAAACTTGATCGTACACTTGCAAAATTTTTCGGTATGGTTTTGCGGCGTTGTCACTTTTTTTTTAAGGAAAAGGGCATCACAAAGCGTATTTCTTCAAATATTTAACTCATTTTCAAATTAGTTTAATATTTAGCACGAGCAAAGAATTAGAGAACTGTCTTCTATAAAAATGTAGCCTTCGAAAGCACGTCAGTTAGGATTAGTGTTGCCAGATGTATTGTCATAAACGCCACATAGTGACAAACATTCGCAGATACTTTTTATATGACCCTATAGATTTTCTTTTTTTTTTTTTTTTTAATTTTGCTATCAAATTATTCTCCGCAACTTTTTATCATTTACATATTTGCTCCCACATGGCATTTTCATGCATGTACATATGCGTTCCTTAGAAATTCCCAGAAATTATGTAATCACTTTTTACTTTTGTTTCAATTGTTTACGTTTAAGTAAAATTATTTATGCATAAATCTGAAGAATGTGCACACTTTCCATGCATTCCTGATATCGAGCTCTTTAAAGTGTAAACAATAAATTTCTCTTATCAAGACTTCCGTTTTCATACGTCACCGTTGTTGGGGGGGTTACGGCGCCTTGCACAATTTTATCTGTTAGGCATGGCGAATCATAGCAGTGCTTATAAGCGCCTGCATACATACATTTGTATTTATATACAAACATACTTACATTGATACTAGAAACAAAACAAAACAAAACAAAAACAAAGCAATATGCATATGAGTTGTAAATAAAATAAATGACATGAAAGCAACAAGCACCAAACAAAAGTCATTCATCATTTGTGAGCGCACTTAAATCGGATTATTTACATGACAGACGTACATACATATGTATGTATGTACATACACATGAGTACGCTAATGTTTATATGTATGTACAAAAATGATATGCACGTGTAAACATACATACTTATGCATACTTTTTTGAATGAGCGAGCATAAACGCTTTGCATGCTCAGCATTGAACCAAAGAAACCAATACCACTAATTGTTGGTTGCCACATGCCATACGAGATATCTCATCACTTCTATCTTGCACACACCGAATCTCAGTGAACCTTTACTAACCTAGACAATTTAGGTGCTAACCAATAATGCATGAGTAGCACTTACATACAAACATACATACAGATAAACACACAAAGGCGAAAAATTTAAACAAAACGAAATAGCAATCAAAACAGTTTTCGATACTATGCTCAACATACAGATGTAAAAGGGGCGTTCCATACCAAAACGGACGAGGTTCACACTTTATGTGTTTGATTTGTTTAAAAATTTTTAGGGTTGATGCATAAACATAAATAATAAACAAATATGAAATTTGAACTTCATTTCGATCGATTTATAGTTTATAGTTCTCCAAATATATCGAGACCGGGTCGAGAAAAAAATTTAAAAAAAATCACACATACGCACATCAAAATTCTCTATGAAAAGAAATATTTTTGAAATATTTTTTTTCTTGAAAAATTTTTCACATACAAATTTTTTCATAAAAAAAATTAGTTTTTGAAGATATGCCATGTCAAAAGATGTTGAAAAAAATCACAATGGTAACTCAGAGTATTGCGCAATATTAAGGTATAGTATTACCGGGTGCATTCTAGAACAATTTGAGTTATGAATTTTCCTTTGCACCAAAGTTGAGTACATTACAAACTTAAAATTTTTTTTAATTTTTATTCGAATTTTTTTGAGTATGCAGTTTGATAGCCCACTAAAATAATAAAGTGCAAGTTTTAAACTACTGCAAAATTGCGTTGATTTTTAATATTTTTAATGCTGTCGGCTTTTTGCCAGTTGTTTACTCGCTTAAAACTTGCACTTCATTATACTAGAATTTAATGGGCTACAAAACTGCATACTCAAACAAATTAGAAAAATTTGTTAATTTGAAATTTACTCCTTTTACTCAATTTCGGTGTAAACAAAAATTCATAACTCAAATTGTTATAGAGTCGCCCCCGTAATACTATACTTAAATATTGCGCAATACTCAGAGCTACCATTGTAATTTTTTCAATATTTTTTGAGATGGCATATTTTCAAAAACTATTATTGTTTATCAAAAAGTTTGTATGTGAAAAATTTTTCAAGAAAAAAAAATGTTAAAAAAATATCTTTTTGAAAATCAATTAAATCGATTTTTTTTTTGTTTTTGTGCTGTAAAGTTTTTAAATATGTAGTAATCAAGCTCAAATTTCCTATTTATTTAATATTTATGTTCATGCATCAATCCTAAAAATTTTAAACAAATCAAACACATGAAATGTGAACTCCGTCCGTTCTGGTATGGAACGCCCCATATATGTATGTATGTATATACATTTGCAGCTAGGCGGAATGAAGAAAGTCAGCTAGCCAGAGTGAAAGAAGGGGATTTTCCCTATTGGTCTCGTTTATATGTATGTGAAAGTCATAAAGTTTTGATCAAAATAGCTACAAAGAACTACTGAGGATTTTGAAATGAATTATTAGCGAATGTGCGCACAAACACACACCTAAGGTTGTTGCGTTTTGTTGGCAAAATGAGGCGTAGGGAAACAAATTTTTCAAGCAAAAGTTAAATACAGAGGAAGGTGATATTAATTTACTTTGAAATTAAATAATAAATATTTGGAAATACATATGACAGTGGTTAATTATCTAGCCGCATACAGTGATGAAAAAAAAAATCGCATATAGATTTGTTTTTAATATTCACAATGTTTATCAAGTTAACATCTCACATGTTTATATAAAATATAGAAAAAATCAACAAACTTTCATTAAAATTTCGAACTCACTTCCCGTGGATTTTCAATAACTTTTTATTATGCCGCCGGTCGTTTGCGTTTTTTTTCATATAAAACGTGCAATTTATAAAAACTGACTTTGAATATTTTTTATTTTTTTTTGCGAACGGTCACAAATATTTTTTTTTTTTATGAAAAAAGTGCAAAAATCCATCCGCAAATAAATTATTTTTGGGAAAATCTTTATTAACTCTAGCATTAATCTTTCTATTAAAATGGAGCCAAATGGAATTAATTATTCTACGATATACACACACTCCATAAGTAGATTAGTTAACTTAAAATCAAGTTTACGGTCAAAACAAAGGCCTGCTCATTTTTCCTCATAACTCGTCAGCATTTAGCTTTGTCACCGCAAGAAAAAAAGGCCACAATTTTAATATGCATATAAAAAGCCAAACAAATTGAGAATGCAAATAAAATATGCTAATTTGATAACGAAAAAAATGAATAGCTCGCGCTGAGCCCCAAAAAAATGTTGCCTAAGCTCAAAGCACTGAAGTATAAAAGATATAAAATAGAAAACTAATTTACAACAAAGCATTTAACTAAAAAGGAAATCAAAACGAAATGCAAAAACAAAATTAAAAACTAGATAAATAAATAAATATAAGCGAACAAACAGCAAAGATTATTGCTCCACAAAGTCACAGCAAAAAGAGCTGAGTAAGTGCGTCTAAGCGCCAGATTTCAATCAAAGCTAAATTATTATGCAGATACTTGCGAGCGATAAGCGCTTACTAACTAAGTTGTACAGTAAGCGCAGCAGCTATGTAGGTATGTATGTATGTACATTAGGGCAGGTTGATATGTATGGATGAAAAAAAAATAAAAATCGTATAGCAAAAACGTAATCTACATTAAATTCTAAGAAAATTCTCTGAAGAAACCATGGGTCTAAAATCAAACCCTAATCCGCGCCCCTCGACTTGAAAATTAACAATTTTTTGAGTGCAATTTTTTTTATTTTGCATTTCCAATCTTTTTTATTAAATTATGAAAGCAAATTTTTTTATCTATGTTCCATATAAAGATATTAAATATAAAATTATATACAAACTTTTTTACTTGGGTGAATATTTTTTTAATGAAAAAAAATGTTGAGTGTAGAAGAAATATAAAGGGCAAAAGAACTACCTTACTAAACAATTTTATTCAGAAAATTCGATTTCTTTTTGGAAAAACCTATTTGTTCTAACATTTATTTTTTTTGGCAAAGGCGGCCATATAAATTTTCAAGTCGAGAGGCGCGGATTAGGATTTTATTTTAGATACATGGTTTCTTCGGAGAATTTTCTTATAATTTTATGTAGTTTATGCTTTTGCTATACGATTTAAAAAAAAAATCAACCCGCCCTAATGTACATAGTATGTATGTAGCGCTGCGACTGGTAGGAGATGCAAAATAAAAAAGCTGGTTGGTGGTATGGCGATATTTGCGCGTGCTTGCATAACAATTTGTGCGTACTAATTCCTTTGCATAGCTGTGTGATTGCTTCATGTAAATTGTGACGCTGAACTTGAAGCATTCCGCTTGCTGTGACAGTGACATTTGAAAGCTTATCCATGTAAAATGACTAGAAGTTAGTGAGCGATTGTGTTTGTATCTAAATCACTTGCGTTTTAGATTTCTCTTTGCGCAAGCTCGCAAATAGTATTGGCAAAAATGTCTGTCTTTTATGAAATCTAAACAATTTTAAATTTTTTTTTAAGCTAAACGAATTCGCATGCGTAATATATTAATTTTGAACTGCTCCACAAGCCACTATTAGTAAAGGTTTAGTATGAGAAACGGTTGAAAAATTAGCTTGGCGGCATTCGGATGATTTGCTTAGTTGTAAGACTTGATTTTTATAATAATTTAATTTCATTAGAGGGAGCGGTCGTATAATTTGTAGACCAAACAGCAAGACCTCAGCGCACTTAAAACGTAAGTCCAGTGCTCTTGGAAATACCGCACGAAGCAGCTTAACTGCCCTAATCATAACTGAACCATCAAACTCCAAAACGAGTATACAATAGGCGCAACCGTGCCCGCCACTAATACCATGATACGTCTAGTACGGTAAATCCTGAGGCTTATTTAGGTTAGGTTAATGGGGCAGTCAGTCCAAAAGAACAACTTACTTAAACCCTGATACCACTGTGAAACACAGAAACCTCATTGACTACAATTCATGAAATAATTCAGAAGCTCTTATGAAGCGTGGCATTGCTTTTATTCCAAGTTCGTTGAGAGAGCTAAATAATTGTTTGCCTAAAAAGTCTGCTCTGCTCTTAGCTAAAGCTGGGCAACTGTAGAAGAAGTGTTTCTTCCTCTTTCTCATCTCTGCAACTTTTTTAAAATTCATGGGAAAATACTCCTAATCTCAAAGAGTTCCTACAAAGTAGGCAATGGCCGGTTACTTACACAGGCCATGACCTTCAAAATGTCCTTTCTTGGGAGGCTGAGCAATTCTTCTGTTTGTTTTTTTTTTTCGAATTGCGGCTATAGCCCAGCAGTTCTGCAAGTGCGCTAATCTAACCTTGGCCTATTGGCCTCTTGGGTTAGGCTATTTCTAATCATTAATTTCTGCCTCTGTTATCAAACAGTTGGTACCTTTCCTGACTTGTTTATTGGTCCTGCAATTTCCTACTATATTTTTTATGTCCCGGGACCTATATGAAGCTGGCCTTGAAAGTGGTGGTAACTTCATTTAGGGCTGTCAAGCATTCCTGTATACCATTTGATCTTCGCATTCCCGCCTTCATTGATTTGATGGCCGCCTGGCTATCTGAGAACAAATTTATCATTGTCTTCATTATGGCGTTTTTATCAAGGTACAGATCCACCTCCTTGATGGCTAGAACTTTTGCCTGATAAACGCTGCAGTGGTCCGGAATCCGTGCGGATAATTCTAATACCAATTCGTCAGAGAAAACTCCATATCCCAGACTATTACCTAGCTTAGATCCAACCGTGTAAAAATTTAATTCCCTCCTTCCCCATGGTCCCGCTGTTTGCCACTCTATTCTTGACAAGATTTTCGGATCGAAGAGCCTGTCGAAGATGAGTTCAGGGGCGAAGTGCAGGGTTTCTTAATCACAACTATTTAGAGTGTAATATACAGAAACGTGGCCAAAACCGCTGATTCTTCTATAGCGTCATGCTTTTAAGACTGAGCGCCAAATCGGCGGCCATGTGTATATCTACCATATCCTGGGGCTAGCTGTCGGTAGACCTTCAGAGCAAACATCAAACACTCCGTACTCTCTAGTAGTATGATCAGTACTCAGAGAACAGCCTTTGCCGATAATTATAAGGCCAGCTTGTTGAACGGACAAGTAGTTCAACAGAGAACGCCGCAACCCACCACAACTACCCCTTACCCCTTGCGAACTCTCCATTGTCAAGCTAACTCACTGCTCAAGTTGGATCACGTCTCGATGGAAGACTTTATAAAGCAGAAAGAGGACATGCAGTAGGCGAGATAATTTATTTCGAGTTTTGCCAGTAGATCAACAAGTAATGCCACCGAATAATGCGCCTGGACTCGATGCTTTGTTGGTCGGAAAATTAAAAGAAATTACACGAAAACATGGAGGAGGGCAGGATCCCCAAGAGCCAGTGAAATTGTGTCCAAGCCACGTTGGAAAAAGTAAAGGAGCGCTAGTTGATTTCAAGGGCAAATTAATCCAGTTGCTTTTAACGACAGCAGATATATGAAACTGTACAAAGTTGCAATCGATAAAGTAGATATGACAAGTTTACCCATGAGCTCGCCAGAAAGTAGTTAAAGCCTGACATATCCCATAAAACTTCAAGGCGAGAGGTTGGGTATCAGCTACACAACCGAACCTAGTAGAAATGTTTGAGATGCCCCTCCATTTCGACCCAAATAGCGAGCGATTATGCAAGTATGTGTGCCTTCTAATAACGACAACCAAAGAAGGACGACTACAACGAGGCCTGTAAAACCAACGGCGAAGCTATTATTGCCATCAGTGCAAATTACAAATCCCGAAAATCCCGGGATTATGCGCAAAGACTCCCAGTATTTTTGGGACCTTAAAAAGGCCGGGATCCCGTAATCCCGGGATTAACATTCCTTTTACCCACCCTTATAAAAAATGTTCATGTTTTAACTCATTGAATCACATTTATGAAATATAGTGAGGATGATTTCTTCAAGTCAAATGAAGTCGATAACGAATAAACAGTAAGATAGTTATAATCCTTAATAAATCCTCATGAAAACGAAAACTAAAACGATTCTTATTAAACTACTTTTTTTTAGATTTGATTTGAAAAAAGGTAAATAATAATAAATCATAATGTCAAAAGCTAGAGATATGAATACAAACATAATTCAAGAAAAATTGGGAGATGCGTAGATGGCTTAAAGTTATTAAAGCTTCAGTTTTATTGCACTAATTTTTTTTTACAACTTTTTTACAATGCCTATTAGTTCGGGTTATTGGTATTTTTAGTGTAGAGATACACATAAATAAATATACATATTTGTACATTTCCCAATGCATGTTTACAACACCAGATACGAATATACTTATATACATTTTTTTGTTATTTTCATACAAACATACATACATACACATGTACATGCATTCAAAAACATTTATGCATTTGCATTTCTGTGTGGTATTTACCTTTTTGGCCCTTTCGGTTTTTAATCCAGTTTTAGTTATTTCGGGTGTCGCACTAACATCAAATGGTGTCGCATGTGCTGTTGTTGCAATACTGGTGTGATTTGTTGTTACCGTTGGTATTTTGTTGTCACCTTTGCCGGTGTTTTTGTTTGTTTTTTTATTTTTTGTTATGGCTGTGTTTGCTTGCAACTGGTGTTTTTTTCACAAATGGGTATTTTTCATTGCTTCTTTAGCTCAGACAGCACAGCCGTTTTATGTTTTTTGTTGTTGTTGACTAATTTCATTGTTTTATATTCGATTTTATTTCACTATTTACTTCGGCGAGGAAATTAGAGCTGCGCTTTGATTTTGAATTTTAATTAAATTTCGTGCTTGAAATTTTATTGTTGTAATCTTAAACCTTACGTTTTTTTTTTGTTTTTTTGTAAGCGTCTGGCTTACTTTACACTGGCCTTGAAGCGTGGAATTTAGTTTATTTATATTTTGTGTGTTAGAAATTTGTTTTGTTAAATTGCATGGCACAGTGGGTGTTTTCTTCAACCCTAGAAAGATAACCCTACTGAAGGTTGCTGAAAAGGTAACCATATGGGGGTGGTTTGCTTGCCTTAATTTTATGGTAATAAAGATTTTATAAATTTTTTTTTTTTCAAAGATATGAAGTTTTCAGATATTTGTTTATTATTCAAAGGCATCTTATTTATAAATATTAAAAAAAAAATAAATTTTAATTTATCAATGGAGTTACCACCGATTTTAATCTTCATTTCGCGAAAAATGGAGCGACACGTTTAAAAAGCGTATCAGAGCAGGGTTAATGAAAAAGGGTCCATGGGCTGGCTGGTTTAAACTAAGGTTAGCAAATCAAATCTCCGCCAGCTGTTCAATTTAAACGCAAACGTCAAAACATCGCCCAAAGTTTATCAAGATACCGTTTCGGAAGCTGTTGTCCAAAACTAGTCGTAAACTTTCCAGCAATATTCTGCCGGTCGATAGAACTAAAATTGCCAAAATCTGGCTCCAATACCATTTCAGTAGGGAAGTGAATACTGGACTTCCTCTAAGGAATCGCCCTTCGGCAGTCCTGATTTAAAACCGGTGGACTACAAATTATGGACAGTTTTTAGTAGTAGGTATATGGAATACTTTTTTTTCGTTCAAAATTGTTGTCTAAAAAGGATTGCAGACAAACTAGCATTTCTTTTTTAAGAAAAAATACGTTATAAAATTTAAAATTGTAACTACTTATGTTAGTATTAAATAATAAATTCTATCAAGTTTGAAAAATATTTAAAACTATATTTGAAAACTTAATTTTTAGAAAAATCCAGGCAATTGAAACTCCGGGCCCGGGGGTAAAATGTATGTTGACAGGTGGAATATGAAAAATTTGGGAACCTAAGCAAATAGCATTAATTTTAAAATCCCAACTAGTCGCTTTATACAATGAAGATGAGACTGAAAAATACGACTGTTTACAAAACAATTAGAAGGGTCATTATGCTATGTGCATGCGAGGGTAGCTCTCAAATAACGAGACAACCACTCTTACAGCAGAAGTACTTAGCAAGCATAAAATGAAAGCGATCGACAGCTGTTTAGCTTCCTCTTTTAAATGCAGCGTTTCCGTTTTCTGTAAACAAATTCGTATAGCCGTAGTATTCGTTCGCATTTGCGTGGTTTGTTTTTCGATTCCCCGAAAAAATTTGGAGTGTAACAATAGAGCAATGAATTGTTGTGATATTCATGGTTTTGTATATGTACCTTTACTGAGTTGCTCAAGGTCAAGCTATTTATACTGTGACCATTCGTACTGGTTCTGGCACAACAGTAACGATTTTGAGAAAGTTGTCCCGCTGAATATTTTTTTAAAGTCGGGACGTTTAAGTGTCAGTGCAAAATTCATATTTGTACCGCTTAAATACCGGTTTTAAATGTTTTCTCTATGAATTTAATAGAAGTCTCCGTCCGTGCACTCTAGCCCAAAAACCATTTTTCGTGCGCGACAGCAACTTCATTAAGGGATCCATAAACAAAGCCATCCATAAACATCCTTATTTTCTATGATCTTTGATTATGTTTCCATCATTCTTTCTTTAATTTTCTTAAAGGTTTTTATAATCATTTGTTAAGTTTGTTGTTGTTTTTTAAGGAAACGATACAAATGTGAATTTATTGAAATTATATAAAAAAATATTTGTTTCCTTCAAAAATTCATGGATATGAAAAATATAATACAGTGGGAAGCAGTGATGAGTACGTGGTGATTTTTGTTAAATATGTGCAAGATATTTAAAATTTATTTTTTTTTTTATTTATCTCATAAAAATGTGGTTCATGCTTTAACCAAAACCATATAAATCAAACTTCAAACAAATTATTCATTAAAATTTTCAGCTTTTTGATCTGATTTTTTAGAATTCTTATTGAGTTTTGTACCCCATTAAATTTTAGTATAATAAAGTGCAAGTTTTAAGCGGCTGAAAATCGCGTGGATTTTCGATATTTTTTTTTGGCTACGGTTTTTTGCACTTTTTTCCATACAAGCATCATGCGCAAGACTGTTCGCAAAGAAAATAAAAAAAAAAATAAATAAATGTCACTTTTTATAAAATGCTATAATGAAAAAACCCACAAAAGCCGTCAGAAAAAAATATAATAAATCAATCCGGTTTTCAAGCCGCTTAAAACTTGCACTTTATCATACTAAAATTTAAATGGTACAAAACTGCATACTCAAAAAAATTCTAGAAAATCAAATTAAAAAGCTCAAAATATTTATGAAAATTTTTTAAATTAAGCTACATTTTTATGGAAAAATAACAAAAAAATGTTAGCTTTAAAAACTTTGCAAATATTTAACAAAAATTACCATCAATACTCCCCACTATATATTTTAAAATTTAAATTTTGTGGGAAAACGCAGAGAAAGTGAAATTGTTGTCTTTTCAAACATTTCAAAAACAAAATTGTACGTTTTGATTCGATATCCATTTGGCCTCACCAATGCATCAAAAATCTACGATATTTCAAATCAACTATTTAGGGCATTTGTTAAGTATTTCACTTTATTCTGCTTTTTGGGTTAAATTCTAACCTATATCTTCATTTTTAGTAGTGTTGCTTTTGTACGAAATTATATACACACATTTGCATTTTTATTTACACTTGCCGAATTTTCAAGTTTTTGGATTTTTATTTTATGCATTGAAGTCAAAATCAAAATGCAAATGGAACAATGGCTAAGGCACTTATCACATTTTTAGTTTCATCAAGTTTTGCGTACAAATGCACAAAAATAGTATAGCGCATACACTTGCTCCATATAGTATCTGAATTGATGTATTTAAATATTGTTTGCACGTAGCTATGTATGTATGTTTGTTTGCATACATTTATCATAAACATAACTTTTATAAATTTCTTTCCTTTTCCTGGTTAGGTTGCAACTTGCATTTGTGAATGCATTTTTTATTTTTTTATTTTTTTGCAATTTAGCAAATGTCATCAGCAGTGTTGAATAAATAATACGGAGTCTGTGAAATAATAATGACAACATCCTAGCAGCAAAAACAATTACACGCTCAACTGATTGATGAAGTTAACGATTTTTGGGGCAGGTACTTAGTCATTCAATTGCAAAAAGTTTAACAGGTGAACCAAATTACGATCACTTGGAGCTTGCAATTTATTTAAATTTTTTGTACAGACATGAAAAAAATTTTAGTTTTATTAGTTTATTCATAAATCAATTGCTCCCAGTAAGGAAATATAATTTTAAGCTTAACAAGAGAGAATACTGGCTGACTTCCAAAACGTGAATTGCATTGCATACTTAAAGTATATCTAATGTTTTATAATGCCGAACTACAGGTGGTTTACAATGTATACATACTTTTCCAAAACGCATCCGAAAAGTTATTGAAACAACAGAAACAAAGTTGATGCTTCGTTTATTTGTGGATAACATTGGTGTTTTAAAATTGGAAAATTCCAAAATGGTGGTCCAGAGCCAAGATAAAACGAGCGTAGAGGACGGCTGTCATGCTCGCCACGGGAGCACTACCCACTACACGCACAAAATCTCTGGAAATAATGTTAAATCTTCCACCTGTGGATCTCTACAGCATATTTCGGGCCGGCTGCAGTGCAGCCAGGTTAAATGCGATCCAGCCGTGGATAGACCTCAGATTCTGGCACGCAAAATTACTTGAAACAGACGTAAACCAGTGTATACGGCTATATATAAAAATGGTTTCAAGCTAAAAACAAGGGTGGGTAGCAGGATTAAATCTGACGAGTTCGCGCTAAACGTCAATTTTCGCTTACGGGACCATTGTAGCGTTTTTCAAGTAGAGGTAAACGCGGCTTGGTTGCTCATAACCTTCGCCCCTCCAGGATGGCCTACCGCTATTTATTCTGACAGCCAGCGTGCTTTCAAATCTAACGAAAACACGTCCAAAGTAGCCTTAGAATGCAGGAAGACTCTCAGCCTGCTGGCATTATAATACTCCTTGACTGTTGTATAATACTCCCTAGACACAGGGACATTCCTGGAAACTGCCCAGCCGACGAGCTGCCAAGTAGGGGGATAGAAATATCGGGCATACCTCTAACCTCCTGCAAACACAGCCTAAAGGCTGAACTCATCGAAAAGGTAAATACCAGGTGGTCTGTGGAAACCACCTGCCATACTACCAGGCATACTTGGCCAAAGATTAGTGTAAAGCAATTTATAGCTTTACAACTTTTTAATCAGACTTTTTCTAGTAAAAAAAATGCTCGTTCGGAGTTAGTCAAAAATCGCGTTGATTTTTGAGAATTTTTTTTGTTGAAGGTGATTTGCATTTTTTCCATATAAAGTACATATTTTCGAACAAAAATGGAAGAGACTGCGGGAAAAAAAATTTCAAAAATCAACGGTAATTCCTAGCTACTTAAAAATTATACTTTATATACTTTTAATAAAATTGATTGAGCTACAAATCTGCATACTCGAAAAAATTCTAAAAAATCTGATTAAAAAGTTGAAAACTTTCATGAAAATTTGCAGAATTCTCGCGAGTTTTGCACAAAGTTTACGAATTATATTTTTATGTTTTTTATTGTAGAATGAACCATATTTTCAAACGAAATTAGCGGAAAAATATTAGAATGAAAATTGTTGCATATATTGTGAAAAATTTGCTGTGCCTATACTTTGTTCCGGCATATATTTTTATCTTTCACTCATTCACA
Source organism: Rhagoletis pomonella (assembly GCF_013731165.1). Lineage (NCBI taxonomy): Eukaryota > Metazoa > Arthropoda > Insecta > Diptera > Tephritidae > Rhagoletis > Rhagoletis pomonella. The sequence continues at coordinate 26,154,754 of NW_023458565.1, forward strand.
TGGATATTTTCTTCCTCCTCATGCTCATCGCTAAATACGCTTTGTTCTGGAGGATGAATCACTAAAAATAAATCCATTTCACAGTCTTCTTTATAAATTAAAACTTTAATAACTCAATATAAATCATAAATTTCGAGACGTTTTTAAGAAATCGAAATTACACTTTATTCTTTGATATTGAGGTAAATACTTTTTTCGTACATATACAAATATGTACATATGTAAATATATTTTGATGTCTGCTTACATTCAATGCATGTATGTATGTATGTATCTAGATTGACATTGATAAATTTTCACTAATCCTCTTGACACTGGTTTTTATTAAACATATATGCATATTTACTAATAATTACGATTGATTCACACACTTTTTGCATTATCACAAAATTCAGCATCACCCACCTTCGTTTTGAGCAGCACAAAAATCAGAGCAAAAAAAACGTCAACGAACCGAAATTCGCGCGCCTTTTTATCAATAATGGAATTTCTTTCACTGCCGCACTAATTCGTTTTATTTATAACTTTTGCTTTTTTATTTGCATTTGTGTACACATGTATGTATGTATATATAAAATCTTCATTCCAACTTGCAAATATCAACAACTTTGGATTTTTTATTTTATTTTTTAGATCTTCTTCATCTCTTCAACTTTTATTATTTTTTTTTTACTACTTCGAATGCCGACCGTTGCCAACAACGACCAACCAACCAACGAGATTGTCGATTACGAGGGAAACGCACGTTTGTATGCCGTTCGCAAACGAATCGAATAGAATCACACTTGCTAGTCCGTTCCAATGCCGCCTCTGTGCACGTCAAACGACAGACTGAAGCAGGCCGTACACGGCCACAGCGATGATACCCCAAAGCAAAGCAAATCGCACAAAAACACGCCAGCACACAAGGCAGCTGCCAACAGGCCTCAGCAGCAGCACACAGTAACGACAGTGGCGTCCAACAGCAAAACCATGGAGCAAAAGCATCCAAAAAGGTCGCAAAAGCGAGGAAGCCCCCAATGCAAAAATCGTGTAAAAACAACGACGAACAGCCGAGACAGAGCAAAAGGCAAAGTCAAGCAGCAATACAAGCACACACACACACACACACACACACACATAGCACAGCTTATGGCCAAACCGTGGAGCTATGAAGCAGACAAACGCGCAGCAGGCAAATAGAGCCAACGCAGGCAGCGAAGCTCAGTGGAGCTTATACCGAGCGTCAACAAAGTTGGTGAATGTGGATGCAGTCGTCAGCCAGCTCAGACAGAGTGTGGCTGTGTGAATTATAGTATAGTGAGCCAAAAGCAAAAGTAGCTGCCAAGCTTTTATGATCACAAACTTAACTATGTATATGTTTGTATGTATAGCTGCTTGCATGGCGTAAGGTTAGTGTGTATGTATGTATGTATGTATGTACGTCTGTGTGGGTGGTGGCGTTGATGACAGAGGCCGTAGCAGTGGTTGTGACTGTGACTGAGCGTAGGTTGGCTTACTTGTAGGTAGAGAATTGGCGACAACAGCATTGAGTAAAATACATACATAGATACTTATAGCATCGATAGCAAAGGCAAGAGGCAAAAACACAATAACAACGAGGCAAAACAACAGCCGGTCACGATTTTGTCTTCTGAGCAATTTAACTGGCCTAACTAGCCGGCACAGCCAGGCTTAAATGAGAGTGGCTTATTGTGTAGCCTGTTGTCTGGACTGGCTGTTTCGCATTTGCTTATATGTATATGTATGCGTGTTTGTATGTTTTTCTTTGCTGCTTGCAGTTGCTGAGCTGCTGCTGCGTTTTGACGCAACCGCAAACTGCGATATTGCTTTTAAAATGCCACTATGACTGGCGGAGCGTAGGTAAGTATGTTTTTATTAAATATTTCGCTAATGCACACTAGCACCATCGGCGATGCGACAAAAATTTCACCACACAGATGATCCTTCTGTTCGGCTTGCTATGAATTGTGACAGGTATGCAGCAGCATTGGGAATGTTTTGCTCTGTCAATGTCACTAACAATATTGAGGCCAGTTTTGAAGCGTCACAACACTAGTGTATAAATACATACATATTTATGTACATAGGTATCGATATGCTAATATCGAAGTGGAATCAGATTTGATCTTCAAACTATGAGACTAGCTTCAAACTTTCAAATAACATTCTTGTACATTCGCGTAGAATTTAAAAGCAAAAAAATTAATTTGTTGTCGATATAATATCGATATTTTTGCATACAATGTTATCGATATAATGATCGCTTTTATTATCAATTTTTTATAGATTTAATTGAAACAAAATTACTATCGATAAACATGTGCATAGGTATAGCTATCAATATCATCATCAATATGTTTTTTTCATTGTAACCCGACAAAATCATAATTGCTTTTTTTTTAATAACTTTGGGTAGTTTTCAAATAGAATATTTATAGAAGAGGCAATGGACATATCTGTTTCAAAAGTTTACCAGGAAATTACAAAAAAAAATGCATCATGCAGAATATCTGTCGCTGCTGTTTTGCAGTTTTTTCTTTTTAATTTAAGTTACTTCAAAATCTTATAATTAAACGTTGAAATTTTTCTTCTTGCTAAAACGAACGAATGTAGTGTAATGAAGCTGTTGTGCCACCTAGTGAAAAAACATTATCCACATTGAGTAAAAGGTTACTATGATTAGAGAAACTGAAATTCCATGTGTACAACTTTTATTGGTGCACTCGAAATTTGATCTAAAATTGTTATATACATGAAGAAAGTATTATAAAACATAGTATATATGTGCATAAGGAAAATTGTGTAAAAATCTTCTACGCCAATATTTAATTACTTTTAACCAATAGGGCTTTTAAGTTAAGGCGTTCGAGTAAACGTGTTGGTTGATTGCGAATGGTGCTACGGGGCGTATACGTTACATACGCAACTACGGGTATATGAGCACGAGTGGTTATTTTTACTTATAACCATGTATGTATATCTTTTTAAAATTTCCATTTTAAATACAATTTGACAAGATAATCGAAATATTGAATATACATCGATATATTTGCTGATCATTTTATCGATATATGTATTTGCCAATTTCATTATAAATATATTTAAAGATTTAATTTTAGATCAAATATTATCATTATCGATATATTCACATATTCATCGGTATCGCTATAACCAAGCTTTCCGATATACGACGTATATACATGTATACATATGTATGTATGTATGTATTTATATATATAACTGTCAAGAGCGTGGCTTATACACTCACCAGAATATGTATCCGTACAGTGTTTTTTTTTTAATATTTGCAATGTTTTTCGTAATACATTTTTTCGTTAATTTTTAATATAAATATAGTTCATTCTGCATCTAATAGCATATAAATTAATTATTCAAAGTTTTTACAAAATTTAGGAAAATTCCTCAAATTTTCATCAAAATTTTCAACTTTTGAACACAATTTTTTAGAATTTTTTTGAGTATGGAGTTTTATATCCCACCCAATTTTAATATAATAAAGTGCAAGTTTTAAGTGGCTTTGATCTACCGTTGATTTTTGACAATTTTTTTGCTAATGATGTTGCTCATTTTATTATTACAACGCTTTTATCAACTTGCAATGTTGTGTTCCAGAAACTTTCAATGTTGTGGATCCAGAAGCTTTCAATGTTGTGTGTCCGACACCAAAGCAAAGCTTTGAAAAGCTCCTATAAAAAAGCATAGTGAATAGGGCGAGGTAGATGACATCTATGTACTACGTTTGCTACACCGGAAATAGAATTAGTTTGACTATTGTCAACTAAATCGAATGCTTTGTAAGTGAAGTGACTTGTGGACCACTTGAGGTATAGGTGGACCAGTTGGTAACCACTTTGGGACCAGTTGGTAACTAGTTCGTGGGACCAGTTGGTAACCAGTCGGGGACCAGTCCGGGAACCAGTTGGAATCAGTTTGGGACTAGTCCGAAACTACTTACCTTCGGCCCAGTTGGGGATCAGTTGGTCTTTTTAAGCTCCTGTGGCCGTTTTAAGGGTAATTCTTGGGCTCCTGCACTGCCGCTCGGGGTTTCTGCCTTCTACGGTGGTAATTTTGGGCCGGGTTGCCTGTTTTGGCGGATTGTTGTGCTGTGTGCCGCGTATTACGTGTACCGGGTACCACTTTCTCGAGCGATTTGCTCTGGGGAACCTGTTGTGTGAGTTGCTGGCTTTTTGGCTAGACTTTGAGGAGGGTTTATACACGCATATCGGCGGAATTAGACGACACGCCATTTCTTTAAATAAAATTAATTGGTGCTCGTTTGTATGTACATATGTAAATGCATGTGTGTGCACCTTTCTATTAATATCGTTGAATTATTTTAAATCTATTGCAAAATTTTATTCAGACAGGACTAAAAAGTAGAAAATAAATAATATAAAAAAAACTTTTTAATATACAACGCTTTTATA
>NW_023458565.1:26159604-26175624 GCF_013731165.1 Rhagoletis pomonella
TTATAAAAGCGTTGTATATTAAAAAGTTTTTTTTATATTATTTATTTCTCCATATAACAGATGAGTGATAGTTTTTTTTTTTTGTATGGGGAAAAATGCCGCAGAGCGTCAGTAAAAAATTCTTAAAAATCAATACGGAAATTGAGTGAGCTACAAAGCAGCATACTCAAACAAATTCTAAAAATTTTGTTTAAAAGTTGAAAATATTGGTGAAAATTAATTGTTTCTATTATAATTTAACAAAAAAAAATTATTACGAAAAATATTCCAAATATTAAAAAAAAAATATTTCTATTACAAATTAACGAAAAAAATTTATTACGAAAAACATCCAACCACCATGTCGTGCCACTTTATTTCGTTTCGTTTCATTTAATTTCGTTTCATTTCATTCCATTTCGTTTCGTTCCATTAAATTTAATTTAATTTCGTTTCATTTAATTTAATTTAAATTCGTTTCCTTTCATTTCACCACCTCATTTTATTTCAATTCGTTTCATTTCATCATTCCATTTCCTTCCACATACTTTCATCATTTACTCATAGTCTCCTCTTCGCCCACGGTAATAAAAAACTCACTCTTTCCATATAAGCATACGTAGTATTTCCGTCAACGTTACGAGTACATACTCCACAATCGCTCTCACATCGCCCTGTCGAGCCCTCCTTTGCCTCAGTGTACGCTCACTCACCATTCACCACCCTTACCGTGCCATTCCTCTCCACCCTTAATGTTACTTATCGTTACTTCCTGTCAACTGACGGAAGTTGCCACCAACAGCCAACAAATCTGCACTTTTACGAGTATTGTGCGACAAACACATTGCATTCACATTGCTTTATCGACGATTATGAACATCACGACAACAATTCGCTCGTTTATACGTTCTTGCCTCATTTCAATATTCATGCATTCCTTCAGTCATTTGCCAAGCATTCAACGTTCACAACGTAAACAATAGACCAAGTAACACGGACGACGACGACCACGACTACAACGTATTGGCAACATCAACAGCTATAATGGCAACAGCATCCGCAAATTCGCAAACCCACACTTGCAGCATAATGAACGTCAACATCAACGTCAACGCCAACGGTGGCAGACTGTGGTAAGCACCGACGTCGTCGTCGTCGTCCGCGTGTTCGAAGGCAGTACCATTGCTTGGTTCGTTGCCATAACTATTTATGACGTTAACTGAATATCCCTGCATCAGCTTCGACCGGCATTTTGACTAAACAACAACAGCAGCAGCAACAACAATGTGACAAATGTCGTCAGCCAAGCGGCATTAACAACGGCACGAAAACGGAAACAACAACAACCATGACGATGACGATGATGATGAGTCGCAAATTGGCTGAACAATGAATGCTCTCTTCTGTTGCTCAAACTACGCTATGGACGCCTCTTTTGGCCCGCTAGATGTCTGGCAATGTTCCGTTTACCAACGAATATACGTACATACGTACTTAAACACCTACATCCTTATGTATGTATGTATATTAGGGAGGGTCATTTTTTTTACTATTTGCGTATAGCATAGCAGGTTTATACGTGTAATTCTAAGCAAATTGGCCGAAAAACCCATGGGTCTTAAATCAATTTTCTATTTGCCAAATTACGAAAATAGGTTTCAAGGAAAATTTGAAAATTTTCACTGTTGCGCCCTCTAGTGGAAGTGTTAGGAAAAAGTTAAAATTTAAGCACTTCTTTACGACACTACAGCAAACGAATGCTAAGAAACTTATTTTCACGATTTAGCAAACTCCGTATCGACTTAGACCCAGGGTTTCTTCAACAAATTTGCTTAGAATTATATGTAGAATCCTCCTTTGCTATACGCGCATAGTAGACAAAATGCCATCCCATACAAATTGACCTGCCCTATTGTATATGTATTCTTACACCCGCATCCATATGCCGGCGATTCGGATTGCGTTGATGTGGTAGTCGCTCAATTCTTTATTCATTCTGTCGGCTATGCGCCAGTCACAACTTTGCTACATTCAGCCAGTGGTGGTTCGATGGTTAGGTGGGTGGGTAGTTGCCACATTTTCTTTTACGCTTATTACTAGATTGTTCTCTGCACACAATTTTTCTGACAGTGCCACATATTCGAAGCTGATAACAAATAACTTTTCCGCCTACCTGGCAGATCAAGAAAAATAGCTTACCATAAACAGCTGTTCGAGTAGGTTTTCTATAAGAAAATGGAGATCTTGTAGTGTACATAAATAAAAATACCATAAGCTTCGAATACCAGGATTATCTGGTGTTCTCAAAAACAAAAAAAAACAAATCCGAATAGAATTCCCGGCCCTGCTTCTAAGATCTTTGCAAAGCTCACTGGACTTCACACGCTTGGGACTTGAGGAAAATTATAGTGTGGTCATTATCTCTTCTTACATTCCACACGACGAGAACCCCCAGACGATCAAGCATTGACACACTCTAAGTTCGGGTCGAGAAAAAATACATCAATCGCATATTTTCTTTTCGGAGCTTCAACTTTTGTGAAGGAGGAGATAGAGAAACTAGTAGATACTGTTTCCTCTCTTTTAGCGTCTTTTCCGGACCGTTAAAAATAATACGAGTATGTATAGCAATGTATCGTCAAAGTTGTTTTGTTGGAGCTACATATCGTCCACATCCATATGCTCAGTTTGACCAAAAGGAGATAGATTTTCATCGCTCGTGGTCGAAGATTTGACAGCCCTGGGTTCCAGGGCACACTCTCACGGCCCGAAGCTGAAGGTGCTCGCACTGACCGAGGTGAAGCGGAGCTTTCCCCAGGGAAACTGCTGCAAAGTAGGGCTGGAACTATATTAATATATATAATGGATAATATCCATTCATTTGCTGATCCGGATATTCTAAACAGTGTTTGAATCGAAATCCAAACATTTCAGATAAGGCAAAATAAATGTTCCCTAGACTATGCTATCCAAATCGTTTCTTTGATTTACTACATAATTATTCTTTGGTCGAATTTACCAAAATAATAATCGAGTTTTAAACCTCCACCAATTTTAATCAAACTATGAATGCAATTGCAAAATTAAAATAGTAAGTAAATAAAATTTTGAGGCGTTGATTGATCGATCTTCGAGATAACTACTAACTATATATGTAGGTAAATAAGGTAGAACATTTTTTTCGTAAGCATTTTGCGGCCTTTTTTGGACTTTTTTTTTACTTTCATTGCTCCGGCCCTGTGCTTGTGCATTCATACAAGTTGTTGCGCGTAAAAGTTGGTAATCGTCGAGAGTGAAATTACAATGTAGCAATAAAAGCAAGCACGCATCTCCAAAGAGCAAAGACAAAAGCAAAAAACACAAATAACAAAAATCAGCTGAGAGCGCAGACGCTACCGCCAGCGTCTACGGTCGATTGGCTCAGCTCCAACGCAAGTCGATAAAGCTCAACGACGACGCGTAAGCGCTAACGGCACAGCTAGCGACAGCACATTGCGTGCTGAATGAAGCAAGCGTCAGCGTTAAATTGTTTTTTTTTTTGTATTTGTGTATCGGAAGCAGGCACTTCATTGATTAGATTTTCAGTTATCGGCGGTGGATTTGCGCGGCAAAAAATGCTTAGAAATTGGAAAAGAGGAGTTGATGAGGCATGGGAATGGGGGTGCATGTAAAGTACTACATATGTATGTTTGTGTGCACATAAGTGCTTATGTATATTATATAACGCGTTGTGTGGCTAAGCGTATGAGCAACAATGACTCGATGAGCCCAGCGACAAAAGCTATATTTACGCTATCAATACAAACGCTCTTAGCTGTGCGCTGTGAAGCCGGACATTTTCATTTAGCGGCGCCTATTGTTACGACGTGTTGCCGTGGCTTCGGTTGTGTAAACCATGGTGTTGTTGGTCATATCCACTATGCATGTATGTAGGTATGTACTATGAGTGTTGCACGTTTTGTTTGCATTTGGTGGTTGTGTGGTTCTTACTTTATTGTCTACCTGTTCGTCGTATTAATGTTTGCCACAGCTGATGCGTAGTTTGCTTTTACTCTTCATTTATGCTGTTAGATATAGATTCGTGTTGTATAATTGATTCTGTCTTTCATGTCTCGTATTAACGCTGGTTGAGACTGTTCCTGAAACCGAAGGAAATCCATTGACGTAACCTAGAATAGTCTACTGGGGAGAAAAGAAATTTTTAAATTTTCCGAAAGAAGCTACATACATAAGTCTGAATGAGTATGTACTTGTTTAGACTCAGTCAGAAATTTGGCGTAAACTGGTATCCCAATCGTGATTGGCCTTTGTCCAAATATTTAGATTTTTTTTGGCATTTGTCAATTAAATTTCCAATTGAGTTTATATGTATGTAGGCATTGCAGCAATCATGTGACTGCTTCAAAATGTCTTCCCAATTTTTTTTTTTACCAATAAATTTTTTATAAATTTGTGCAAATCTACCAATCGTGTGAAAGGACCTTTACTCGACAAGAACGCTTTAATTTGTAATGCATACATAAAAAAAATTTACTATGGGCAACACGAAACCACTTTTAGAAACAAATATGGGTCGGAGGTCGGGATCGGTACCATAAGTCGAAAATAAAAATGTCGAAACAAAAATTTCGAAATTAAAAATTTTTTTAAATCTCAAAATAATATTTTACCGAAACGGAAAATGTCGAAATCGTATCCATTCGAAATGAAAAAAGGCGAAAGAATGCTCAATAAACGAAGTGGATATTGCAGCAGATCTGCTCAACAGTGTACTGGTGGACCGCTAGTATGTTACGATGCTTTTCTACAGGGCCAAAATGACACATCAGTGGGATGGGTATAAGGCTTGTCTCACTGACTATCCCCAAGTTTTTTCAAATGATTGTTCTTATGCTTACAGCAAGACTCTAAATCAAATGCATTCCCTAAGTTGTTCCGTGGTGCATAATCTGACGGCTGTTAACTCCCCGGAACAGAGGTTGCAGAGTGAGAAGTCATACCCGATCTGGCTCAATTTTTGCTAGAGACAAGGTACGGTGCGCGGAAAAGACTTTCGAACCCTTCAGAGCAGCCGGTGGTGATGGAATTTTTGCAACATTACTACATAGAAGTATTGAGGACATCATCCATCCCCTGATCTATCTATTTTGCGCGCTAGTTACAGCTGGGAATACATACCGCGCATCATGAGGAAGGTGTCCGTGTTATTTATTCTTAAAACAGGCAACATACCCCTTGACTTAGCTAAGTCATACACACCTAGACCTCCATACTAGGGAGAAACTGAGCACTTCCATTCCTACAAACAATTTGGTTATGTCAAACCAAAATCAACAGATTCGGCTTTACAGTACCTGGTTAGTTAGATCAAAGGCGCCTTTGAGGCCGAGGGGATTTCTCTGTATACCATCTTGGACATCGTGGCGCTTTTGAAAACACTTCCTATGGATCTATCTTAAAGGAATTGGCCCAAAGAGGCTTAGCCCATACTAATATTGGTTAGAAATTACATCGTCGTTGGGTCTCACTCAAGTAGAAATCAAAGCCATGAGATGCTGCCGTCTTGAGGGGTCATTTCTAGGTTGCTAGATGACCTCTTAATCAGACTACATGAGTCTGGCAGATGTCTCACAATGTTTTAGGCTACAGTATTGGCAATCTGAAAACCTTAATTTAAACTTGAAAATGGTTTGAAGGGTTGCTTTTCGATAAAACGTATGTCTCGTCGTCCCACATGCCACATAGAAATTGTTCAACAAAAAATTTGTTTAAGCTATTTTGCCATCCCTTTATTGACAGGGTTTCTATTTAGAGCTTTTTGCAGATTGTAGGTCTTCAGCATGGCTTCTTATTTAGTTTCACGCACAAAAAATTCTAAGAAGCCAAATTTTTTGGAGTAACATCCACCTCTTTGGCAATTACAAAAAAATGTCGAGAGTGCTTTTGAAAAATTGTCGTATTAAAACACTTTTTTTATAAAATGAAATGAATTATTTCTGAGATTTATTGCAGATAATAAAAGACCCAAACAATTTAATTTTAATATTTTAATATACATACACTGCCGGCAAAAAGTATTGGCACGGCTGCTTTTTTACAATATCGAGCCCTAACCACCAAAATAACGTAAGCAACATTTTTTTCACAATTTTCTTTTTGATGCAGAAATGCTACTAGATGTTCTAGGAGTATTTCTGCATCAAAAAGAAAAAAAAGTGTGGCTTACGTTATTTTGAGGTTAGGGCTCTATATACGCAACAATTTTTGCTGTAATATTTTTCCGACAATTTTCTGTAAAAAAAAGTTCATTCCACAACAAAAAATATAAAAACATAATTTCTAAACTTTTATGTAGAACTCGTGAAAACTCAGCAAATTTTTAGCTTGTTTACCAGATTTTTTAGAATATTTTTGAAAATGCAGATTTGTAGATTTTTATAAAAAAAATTCGGAAAGATATTATGTACAATAAAAATTGTAAAATATACTTTTGACTTTAAGTCCGAGTTAATCCGGATTAACGCTGCCGTCTCTTTGAGCTTTAACCTCCTCATCCTGTTGTTTAACCCTCAAAAGGATAAGTACCTAAGAGTATCAAGTAGCAAGCATCTCAACCTTAAGGTCTTCGTTGTCTCATTGCGTACAGAAAAAAAAAACGCTGCCATAGCTATTGCTGCTGTTGTTGTTGCGGCATAATTTTGTTGCGTGAATGCTTTGCAGTTGTCAGCGCGCATATTTTTTCTTCATTTTGCAACATTTTACACGACTGCATTTGCGCTTTTGTTTCGCCCGACGACGAGTCAGGTCATTTTGTTTGTGGGGAAATCGGCTTTGTTTTTTGTTTTCTTTTTTTGGCACCGTTTGTTTGCGTAATGTTGCGACTGGAGTATGACATTATTGCATTGTTGTTGTAGCTGCAGCATTTGTTGTTAAATGGCGGCTTTTCCGGCAACATTGCAAGCCATGGAGATGAACGATATCGGGAACAATGATAACATGATTCTCTTACCGCTATTGGATGTTGTTGTTGTTTGTGTACATGTACATAGTTTGTTTGTGTTATTGTTATTTTTATTCCTTTATAATCTGCCACTCACCTCACTACACCCCCCTCTCAACACCTCAATCCAATCGTGTTTGGCTATTATTGCTACTGCTGACTGGTTATTGTTGATCCGATTTCAGGTTGCCTAGGTTTTATTCCTTTGCATTGTCTGCGAGTGTCCGTTGCAGCGGCGTGTGTACGCCTGCACTTTGTCTGCTTTCCGGGTCTGGCTTGCGGATACGCGTGCTATACATATATGTATGTGTACGCTTGCATACATATAAATGCATGCCACAATGCATTGTTGGCGTCATTGCTATTATAAGCGCTACACATTAACGGCTTTAACGCTTTTTCAAAACGAATAATAAAAGCAATGAGCATGATGGCACCACACTATGTACATTTGTATGTACGCTGAAAGGTTGCCTTGTCAAAGTCATTGGCAGAAGAACTGCCCAGTTCAATCAATGCACAAATGCCATAAATGGCCATTGGAAATTGGATTTTCATTGCACGCTGCTCGTTGAATTCCTATGTAATGCAATGCATTGCAATGCATTCTGTCTGTAACGAACATTTCGCTTTACAGCTCACATTTTTTTTTGCCACTGCCTTTACGCAGACGCATTTTGCCTCCTCGCGGACGAATTTCGCATCATTGAGCCACTTGCATGGCGCGTCACGAGCCGTTGGCTATCATTCGCTTGGCACAGAGAGATACATATCTTCACTTAAATATGCGCATAAGTTTGTGAGTACATATGTACTTATGTATTTTTTTTTTTGTGGTAAGTAAGAATCGCATTTCTACCGAAAACCATATCCTTTTAATAAAATCTGAGTATTAAACTGTTTGTTTGTATTGTTATGGGATTTTTTTAATTTTCATACATTCAGCTTAATGTAAGTAAATTCAACCGTATATACAATTGTTTGTGTTCACATTAGGGCGGGGCATTATTTTTTTTACTGTGCGCGTATAGCATAGGAGGATTCTATGTGTAATTCTATGCAAATGTTCCGAAGAAACCGAGCGTCTAAAATAAATTTGAAGTTCGCCAAATTGTCAAAATAGGTTTCGAAGAAAATGTGAAAATGTTCACTATTGCGCTCTCTGATGGAAGTTTTAAGTAAAATATAAGTGCAGAAATGGAAATGGATTCCTCAACCCTTCTTAGCATGTTTTTATACAAAATTTAAGCACTTCTAAATTTATTTTCGCAATTTGGCAAACTCAAAATTGATTTTGGATCGATGGTTTCTTCGGAAAATTTGCTTAGAATTAGACGTAGAATCCATCTGTGCTATACACGCATAGTCGAAAATTCTCCCAAACAAATTGACCCGCCCTAATGTACATATTTGAATATACATATGTAGGCAAGTGGTTTATATTTTATTTATTATTTTTCAACTGCGCTACTTTTAATTGAATCCGATTGGATTACACCCACAACGTATGTATGCAGTAATATTATTAGAGTGTTGCTTCTTTTTAATATAAATCCATATAAACGAAATAACACAGTCACATATAAATATCTTTTGACGGGTTAAGGCCGATATTTCTTCTTCACTTACAATACGGATCCAACTTAGTTTCAACATTTATGAGTAGTACAGATCAGTCAAACTGGCTCTATTTTTAGGTGTACCTGGAACAAAATACCGCATAGAATAAAAAAGTACCTTGCTGTTCGGGAAAATATTTGAATCAAAATAAGTGAATGTTCCATCATTCAATTTGATAGGAAATATTTTTAATTTATTAAAAACTATTGACAATTACCGCCGCATCGCCGCTGCAAGTTCATTTATTGCACCTTCACGGCTTATTCAAAAATAAACTCGTTTTTTTACGGTTACCAATTTCGGAAAATCCGGTTACCAATTGAGAGAAAGGCAGAGTGGTCACGACCATTTTTTTATTATGGTTATTTCAAAAATGAAATCTCTCTTTTTGTATCGGTTACCAATTTCAATAAAATTCGAATTTTCGGTACCGTTTACCAATTTTTTAAAAAGCGGAGTGGTGTCCTCGATTTTTTCATGCATAAAAAAACAAAATTAACAATTTATTGTTAATGTTTTCTTCTTAATAATTATCGAAGCTTTAAAAATTGGTTATTCGCAATGAAAGTAACAAATATTTTTTTCCCCAAATCAGGAAGTTTCTAAAAAATGTCAGTAATGATAGATAATAAAATATAATAATATTCAAAATTTTACTTAATCAGTTTCATGGTCTCTGGACAGTCGTCATTATCTGGTAACTATGGAAACATAACAACATTCGTTAATTTTTTTTATTGTTGCTTTTCCACAATAAATTTTCATTAAAAAACGGCCTCGAGCTCAATAAAACTTGCTGAATATAATTGTTATAAGGCAAAAAAAAATAACAAAAACAAACTAATTTATTTTCGATAATTTTTTATGAAAATATACTTCATTTATTCACTCATCTATTTTCGATAATTTTTTATGAAAATATACTTAATTTTACACCAAAAAAAAAAACATTAAAATAAAATCTCTAAACTTTGTGCAAAACTTAGGAAATTCAATAAATTTGCATACTAATTTGCAGCTTCCTATTCAGATTTTTAGAATAATTCTAGGTATGCAGTTTTATAGCCCATTCAATTTAATTTTTTTTTTTATTGCAAAATGCAAGTTTGAAGCTGCTACAAAATCGCGTTGATTTTTGGAAATTTTCTTCACGCGGGTTCTTCCATACAAAGTAGACAGACAATTAGTTTTGTATGGAGAAAATCAGCAACAAATTCTGCTAAAAAAATGCCAAAAATCAACGCGATTTTGTTTGGTTTTTTAACTTTGAAAATGTATTTCTATTTGGGGTATATTATTGGATCCATTTTAAAAGCAGTGCATATGTAAAAATTTTGAAAATTTTCAATAGTTACAAAAAGTTTTTTTATTTGTGAAACGCTCCTATTTAGGACAAGAGTATGTAGACTTATACGAACGCGAATACGAAGAGGAAGGCGAAGGCAGATGAGTGCGACGACAAGGATGAATAAGAAAGCCAATATGAATACGAAAATTAAATTAAAAACGAATACGAATACAAAAATTTTGATGAATAAGAATAGCAAAACAAATATCAAGACGAATTCGATGACGGGGGCGAATACAAATACAAAGTATAATACGAAGACGACTGCAAAGATATACGCAAAGGTTAGTACGGAAACGAAGACAAATGCAAATAAGGAGATCAAGCGAAGACGAATACATGGACGAATACGAAGGCGAAGGCGAAGGCGAAAAATAATACCAATAGCAATACGAAGACGAATAAAAAAATGACAACGCAGACAAAGACGAATACGAATACGCTGACGAAGGTGAAGACGAAGACGAATACCAATACGAAGACGAAGTCGAATATGAAGACGAAGAGTAAGTCTAAGGATAATGATAATATCAAATTTAAGATAAATTTCTGCAATATGAAGCGAACTTGAAAATGAATCAAAGGAAGTTCTACTTTAATATTGTCGCCCAGGACACAGGAGAGATTTTTTTTATGTTTTCACATTTTGTTTTGGTTTGTGCTTTTCTTTTGGTTTTGTATCTTCCAGGAGATTATATTAAAAAATGCAATAAAAAAATTTTAAAAGTGGTTGAAATCCATTAATTTTTATAAAAGTTACGAGCATTAAAACAAAAATCCAGATATCGGTTTTTATAACAAAATAAAATTTCTTATAGTCGACCAAATTTTTTCGAGCAAAAAAAATACCGGTCTCATTATTTGGACCAACATATTGCCTGGCCAGTTGTCTTGAAATGGAAAGCATCAAATAAAATTAAAGAAAATTTGCACAAAAACGAGTTTCGTTTTTAAAAGCTATGCAATTTTGTCTCATTTTTAGATTTCTGCTGAATTTTACCCAACTCAGTGTTCAATAAGTGTGAAAATAAATTTTCTGCCTGAATGCAGCAGACAAGCTAAGCCGCTAACAGTAGGCATTAGACCAGTCAGCAGGCAGGCAACAGTCTACTACCGCACATAGTATGTTAAGGCATTTATGAGAAAATACAAATTTATTTCGGTGTAAGTGTCTGCAGCAGATTCCACACTATGTTGCACAATTGTAATAAAAATATGAAACTCTCTGCATTATGATTGTTACATTGAAGGGAAAATTGCAACTTTACGCTCGACTGTGGCAGTGAATAGGCATTAAAAAGGATTTAGTAGGTCTATGCCACGTCAACATGTTCATGACCAGGGTCAATATCACCTTGTGTAATCAAGTGCTTGCATATTTTACCTACCTACCACCTTACCAACCGCCATCAACTTTCAACATTGTCAAATACATTTTTGCAAAAATCCTCGGACATTAGTACTCGTTCAGACATATGTATAAGCATACATACATAGATACTAAAAAGTATCCATACGGGCATTATTCATGCAGGATTATGTCGGATAAGAGCAAATGCATGCAATATGTAGATATGTGTGTATGTATGTATGTGTAGAATAACCATTCTATGCATTGCATGGACTTTTGGCGGCGGCAATAAACTCGCCAACTCCACAACTGACTAGACTCTTGGACAATACAGTCGCATATGTATGTATGTAGGTAAATATTTTGGCATTCAATGCTTTGGCGCAACATTTAGTAGACACTTGAGAATTGCAAATATGGGTGTTTTTATTGTGAGATGTTGAAAGTTTTATAAAGTTACATTTTTTACTCATAAAACAGCAGCACAATTCTGTAAAATTAGCAACTCTATTGGATGCTGTATTCCCCGCTATGCAGAGGTTGCTTGCCATGTTTTTTGTTTTTTTTTGTTAAGCCATCTTTGGCTATTTTCCCACACTTTCCTTTTATCCATTACTACTTTAACACAAACAATCAACCGCCTAACTAAGCTTGGAAAGCTGCTGCATGCAACTGAATAACACGTTCTTGCCACCAGTTAGTTTAGCAGTTATTGTTGGCAGTTGTTTTTATGACGTGGCATTGTTACCAGTTTCCTACTTTTATTGTCTAACATTTTTACATTACTTCTGTATTATTTAGAGCTTTGTTCTGGCTTGCAACATAAATATGAAAGCAAAATTTAGTAGGTACTGCAGGAATTTTATTGGAGAGAATAAAGCTTACTATCTAGAGATGACATAGATAGAACCATAATCTTTGATAGGCAGAAAAAAGGCAATCTGGAGCATCTCTATTTTCAAAAGACTCCTCCCAGCTAGTAATCTGCTGTTACTGCTCGAAAACTCCAGAAGAAGTAGGTGCAGGAATCCTCGAGCCCAGGACTAGGATATCTGCCCACATGGAGAAATAGTCGAGCATTTTTCAGGCGGAGGCTTACGCCATCTATCTGTGTTGTAATGACACATAGAGGGAACCGTAATGAGTGGATCATAATTTCAAGATATAGCCAGCCTCTCTTTTCATATGAAATTAGATCATAATTAGTCTTTCAGTGCATTGAAAAACATAACTCCCTTGGTCGGCAAACCAACATCCGGTTAGAATGGGTACCGGATACAGGGAAATAGAGGGCAGGCTGCCTAGCTAAAGAGGCGGTAGCTATCATTCCAATTGGCCCCGAGCTGCTCCTGGAAGTAGGTATCACTTCTTTCAAGGTGGAGCTCAGGGAGGAGAATAACGTAAGAAGTGGTCTAAACTGGCGTGGATAGGTGTGACTGCGCCAGGCAAAGAGTCTACTGGGAGGGTACAAACATTAAGGGCCGTTTTTACAGTGACGAGTTAACTCTCATTCGGTAGTTAACTACAGGTTTTCAGTACAAATATTTAAGGTTAAATGCCGAATTTGACTTAACCCCCTACCGCAAAAACGGGACTAACAGATTAAAACACTTAATTTACCTCCCAAAGGAGAAACTCACACGTATTAACACGTATTCTTACAGTGCACTGCAGACTAAGCGGGCTTCTGTATATGCTGGGTATTTGAGCAAATGATCTATGTCGATTTTGGCACTCGACCAGTGAGACTTCAGTACATATTCTCACCGAGTTTGAAGCCATCTGCAGAAGACGTGAGAAAAGTCTAGGCTCGATGTGGGCACAGCTTGGCTATATTCATTCACAATCCTCGAAGGAGCTACTGCTATTTTTGAGGGATCTTGGTTTAGAGGAAGCACTATGTCGCAGTGCAAACCTCATTTTAATATCTACATATCTATGTATCAATCTATCAGGAAGCAGTTCATCAAGGTATTTACAAAATGAACAAGTAGTTCACTGCTCTTATTTCCCTTATCTCCAAAGGACTATCTTTAGCTACGGCAGTATAAATAAGTTTTTGGAAAGGTGCGGAGTCCCTTATCTAGAGGAATCCTATGCTGTGCGAAAATTTGCTCTACAACATCTGGGGCTGCTTTGAACTTTCTGCTGCAGGGAGGACCTTAGGCCTGCTTGTCGGTTTAAAAGAAACGTGAGCAGGTAGGTAAAGCGTAGAGTGAGGCAGAGATCTAGACGTTAATTTTTTTTTTCAATTTCACAGGATAGTATATCACCATTGCATTTCCTGAAGAAAGGCAACAATGTTTATTTCCATGGGGCTGAGAGCTGACTTAACCCCCGTGCGGAGCCCAGGGCAGCAAACTGTAGCATCTTTACATATGCCTCGGTACACCAAGCCGCCATGTAATGAGCCATCTGACTAATTGGACAGAAAGTGCTCGTATCAGATATTCGTTGGTCTGCAACAAGTTATAGTACACTGAGAGAAAAATCAACCAAAAATTGGTTAATATTACCAAATTCAAACTTGAAAAGGAATCAACGTGATTTTTGGTTAATACTAACAATGCCTTGGTTGATATTTTCAACAATGATTTGGTAATAATATCCACAATTTTTTTAACATTAACCAAACTTTTGGTTGACTATTTCTGCACTTCACAGATGCTTTTTCATAATTCCGAGATACAAAACAAAAATTTTTATTAATATTTCAAAATGTTGCTTCTGGCGGGATTAGCAAAGAACAGCAAGCATCTGTACACACTCAGCTATAGCCGTTTTATAAATGTGTCTGCAAATGTTCAACCAAAATCAATTTTCTTCGTCGCTTTATTTGGCTCTACACTTCACAGAGGCTTTTTCGTAATTAAGAAAAATCAAAAACTGAAAAAAATAAAAATTATGTATCGCGCTGATGGCATTCGTCCTGCTGGAGGCCAATTAATAACAGCAAGCACCTCTGCTCGTTCAGCCACTGCCATACATATGAATTTGTTCTCAAATATTCAACTTGAATCACATTTCTTACAATTGACTTATTGACCACGAAAAAATCAAACCATAACTTGGTTGAAAAAAACCATTGTGCTTTTGGCTCAGTGTATGGTATAACAAGTGTGTAAATGTTTTGAAAAGGTTATTTAAATGAGATCCTGCTGATTTTCGAAATCACGTCACCTATGTTATACTTAAAATCGCATTTGAAATTTTAACACTAGAAAGCTAACTAGAGAAAGCTACACAAATTAAGGGAAATGCTAAGAAAAAAGTTAAATACTAGACAGGAATTTGTTCGGCTAAACCGAAACATAAAAGGCTAAATCTAGTTGGAAGATCTAGGTATGAGCCCTTTGAAAGCAGGTTGTTTAGTTACGACGAAAAACCTCCCGTGCCGTCGTTTTGCGTTATAGTGGCTTATCTCCGTGATTAGACGGCTAAAAGACTTCTTCATCTAAGGACGGACTAGACAATTGGAGGATTGCAGAATTCAACAAAATCAGCAAGAATTAAAAGGAAGATTATCTACACTGAAAGCAGCGTGAATCCCACTTTTTCCTACAGGCAATCCATTCATACCATGCGGAAAAAAGTTATCAATTGATAAAAAGTAACAAACTTGTAGTTAGATTTTTTGTGGGATTTCTATAAAATATATAACTTGTAGTTAGCTACAAAAAGCTAACTTGAAACTAGTTGAAAAGTAATGCAAACGTTATCGGGGGATTGTTTTCTTTAACCCTCCGTTGTGTGCTGTGGCCTACGCAGGCCATTTCGATTTTCAAGGGTGTATATCTTCTTTCTACGTTATGTCTTTTAGAATCGGCGACACAGAACGCACGGTTAAACAAATTTCTATTTAAATATCCTCATACAAATTTTACTTTGAATACACTTCTTTTCTGCACTTCACAAATACTCTTTCGAGTTGGGGACAAATAAAAGAAAGATCGAAATTTTATATTATCATTTTAAAGTTATGTCTGACGGAATTCGAATATGGGACCCCACCTTCAGCAGAATATGAAAGCAAATATGTAATGTAATAAAATAAAGTAAATAAATAAAAAAAGTAAAAAATTACCTATGTATATTTTGTTTTTCGTATTAATATTTTATGTCCAAAAGTAGTTAGTTACAAGTTAGCTGTCATCTAATGCAGACAATTCGATGCCATCACCATAGAAATATAGTTAGCTTTTTTCAAACAAAATATACAGATAATAGTGTGCTTTAGTTCCTTCCTAATCAACTTCAAGTTAACTTATAGTTGGTTACATTTCCCGCAGGGTATCAACAATCATACGTCTATACTAGTGTACAAATTTGTTAGTTGTGTGTCCTTTCTATTGTGGAAAAGCATTTTATTATGTAGATAGTTGTTAATTTGTTGTTCACTTGCAAATCAAAAATGTAGACTTTTTCACCGTTGTTTAGTGGTGATATACTTACATACATATGTAAGTAACCTGGAACAACTACATTGCGGCTTACTACTCGTATTCAAATGCAAACACAAAAGTTAAAAGTGGAACGACAAACATGTCAGTGTTTGCAGGAAACAAGTCCAATAGTCATACAATGGCTTTGTTAATGTTATTGTTTGAATAATAGAAGTTCTAACACTTCGTCTAGAAGAGAAAAATGAAACTTGTTTTGGTGAACAAATATCAGTAAGTAATTTCTGTTGATATGCAAATAATATTGAGTAACCGTAAAAAA
>NW_023458565.1:26176024-26197675 GCF_013731165.1 Rhagoletis pomonella
AAAAAACCCATTGCTTAAAAGAAAGTTGCGTCGTAAATATTTTCGCTCATTTATCGTTTTGTGTTTCGGCGAGTGAACTCAGAACCGGCTGAACTGAAAATTTTACAAACGGATTCATGTAATAATATAGAACAAGCGCTATATTACTTATATTAAGAGCTTGCGATGGCTGTCTTCTGGATTGGGCATTCACCGTCTTCAAAAAAGGGGGGTAGGTTATCAAATTATAGGAATATATTTATTAACGGATACCTTTGGACCACGCGAACCGTTTTCGATAATTATTTTATTGGAAAGCTGGCACCTCAAGTTTGGTTTCATACTAATTTGGTTTAGTTCCGATCATTGTATCGAAGCCGGTTGTGTTTTTTTTGCTTAAAAATCACTTTTAACAGTAAAAATCTGGCATCCAGGCACACCTGATTTTTTGCTGCTGGATATCTCTGCATCGCTAATGAGCTGATTATAAGAAGCACCAATGGCTCATTCGCTATCTATAAAGGAAAAAAACGCGTTGGCACAATGGGAGGTGATTCATATCAAATCCTATTTAATTCACCAGCTTTGACATGCTACAAAATTTTGGCAGCCAAAACCACGGTAACCCTGTGCTGGCTACCAGGCCATTGTCGAATCGAACGCACTGAGGTCGCCGACGAGTTGACATGAGAAGGTCGCTAACTGCCTTTTCGTGACCTTAACAATTCTGTGGTGTCAGTTGGTACTCTTCGAGAGCCATAATTACTGAATGGTTACACTCTGAATGCGGTAAATACAGGAGAGCAGTGGGGGGCCTTAGACAGGCCAGGCTCTTCGGCTACCTTTTGAAGTGAAACGATATTATTATTACTGGTCACAACCAATTGTGATTCCAATTTGAGCCACTTTAAAGCTTCAATGGGCGAACCTTTTGTTATAAAGGATTCATCTACCAAGGCCCTTTTAGGATTCATTAGGCAAGCCGAAGGTATCTTGGCTACACTGGGTATCCTTAAGAGACCATCGGCGTAGCAAGAATGAAATTTAGAGGTACTAGCTAGCCCCTGCCTGTCTACGCCCATGTAACTAACTAACCAAGAAAGGGTGTATCGAATAAAATACGCTCTTAGCGAAACCCCAGCCTAAGAGACATTTCTGGTACTTTTACCTACTTGAAATGCACCGCATAAGACTTATGGCGTAATACTAATAGGCTTTCCAGAGAGAAGTGACTGGGAATTTATTACATATCGTTCTGAACCTTGTCCAGATCCCGACCTTCATAGATGGACATTGGAACAGTATCCGCCGTCATCTCTCAGAAAATATGCTTGTATGCTTGTAGAAGGCCTATAGACCCCCGAATTCCTTCGGGTTATTCCAGGATGCGCTAGTAAATATTTGCAGACAGCCAAGCTGGTGGACATAATTGACCAAGATCCCACGAAACTCTCACTCCATGTTAGTTGTAGAAAAGGATCTTAAGAAGTTTTATGGAATAGCGTTCAAATCACACATCTTCCTCTACGATTCTGGTTTCCATGAGTTGCCCACATGGACTATACCGCACTCATTCTGGCCTTTGCTCGGTGAACGCAAAACTCGAAGTTTGTTAAAATTCTTAAAACCATACGTTCTTTTCGCTGGTATACTAACTGTGCGCTAGTCATTGATCACATGGCCGTCAGGCATAAAGTACCGCAAAACGATTTCTGTTGAAGTTTTGGAGATGGGGAAGAGACCAACTGTTCCAATACGAGAGCCCCACAATGCGGAGAAAGTACTGCGAAATAGTATAAGGAGACCACTTCCTAGTGAGATTAGGCAGTTAAGCGCGTAATTATTAGGGGTTATACTAGGAATCGCCAAGATAAAACGAGACACCTACCAACATAACCGAATCCAAATTATTTGTTTAGTTTAAAATGGAATACACAGAGTAAGAAATTATTTATTTGAAAAAGATTCTTAAGCCCTTGCAGACTCTTTCCGCACAATTTAAAATCACCTAATTACAAAAAAAAATTGCAAAGTTCGAAGGACCAACATAAAAATGGCTCAAAAGTTAACAATATTTATTCGAATGGCCAAGTCTCACAGCAAAGTGTCGCATGTCAAACATCGACGCAATGAAAAAAACATTAAAAACAATAGCGGTTCCCATCATAGCTTAGGAGAGGTATGCTACACTGGAGAAACGTTAAAGTCTTCGATATGCGAGTATGTAGCAAACGTAGTAAATTTAAAGACGCTTACATGCTTGTAAAGCAATTTTACTTTATTATTATTCATGAGATATGCGATGAACATTAACCGCAGATGAGCTAAAGGAAGGCCTGCTGGCTGCTTTACAATGAAGATATACACAAAGACTGCCGCTAATGTAGCACGTGCCAAAAGACTCACGGCAAAGGGAAGCAACGCCAGCCAGCCAGCCAGCCTGCCAGCCTGCCAGCCTGCCAGCCTAAGCATAACAAACACGCAAAGGTAGAAATAAGAAATCAGGGAGCCAGCGGAGTTGTACTACGTATGTATGTATGTATATGGCATAAAACTGGGGGAGCAAGTCAATAGACTAGAAAACGACCGAGTCAGTGATGCCAGATTGTGGGTAATTTCCCTACTTGAGGGATATTTTGCATCAAAAATTATTAAAAGGGAAAAAAGGGACATTTCTTATAAATAAGGGATTTTCTTTTGACGCAGTTATTGTTGCATAATTGATCAAAATTCAAGAATATTCGACATTCTTACGTAATTAATCGTTCTGAAGATGTGATGTGGAGTGAAATGGTATATAATTGTTAAAAACTATAAGGACAATTTCGAAAATTTTCTTACGTTAACCAATTCAAGCGCTGAGTAAGAAAGAATCTTTTCAGTTGTAACTGGTATTTCATGTAAAAAGCGAAACAAATTATCTGATGAAATGTTAAATAGCAGTGAGTGAGCAAAAAAAGGAAAGTGAAAAATTGAATAGGTGAAAAAAATGCAGAAAAAGAGGTTTTTTCTTAACAGCGGTCGGCCCTCGGCAGGCAATGGCAAACCTCTGAGTGCATTCCTGCCATGAAAAAGAGCTTCTCATAAAAATACACTCGCCATTCGGAGTCGGCGTAAAACTGTAGGTCCCTCCCCTTTGTGTGACAACATCAAGGGGACCGCCACAAATTGGAGGAAAAGCACATACGTGTAAGCGCCAAACTATTATTATTATATTATACGAATTTTACTTCTTTACTACTGAAACATGTATATGTTTAAATTCGTTGGGAATTTTGTGGGATAAATTTTCAAGATGTGGGTAATTGAGGGATTTTTTTCCCATTTTCGTGGGATTTTTACCAGAGAATGTCTGGCATCACTGGACCGAGTGGCACACAAACCTATTTCGTTGCACACACCTACATACATATATAAACACATACATACATACATACATATATATATATATGAGAGTGTATAAAATATACACATGGGGAAGCACGATCAACGCACTCTTGTAATATGTATGTATGTATGTTTGTATTCATAGTAGGCGTTGCTGGTAAAGCTCAAATTGCTATCAACACCTGAGGCTATAAGGCCCACTCCCGCCACACACACACACACACAACATTAATACAAGCAAGTTGAAGTGTCAGTGGAGCACGCAGGAACACCACATTTGCATTTTCATTTACGCGACAAATTCGTCGCTGAGTGGGATATAAACATACACATGTACTTACGTATGTATGTAAATACTCGTATTTATGTGAAGCTGCGCCATCAGTCAAAACTCAAAGAGGCTGACTTCATTTGGCTTCTGAAAACCAGCAGGCACTCTCACATCTTAATATCATATCAAAGACTGCGATGCAGCAGGTAAATCGCGCTTATCCGTGGTAACAAGCATGCCGGCTTTTATTTTTACAAGCGGCATGTAGTTATCGTTGCCGGGATAAGCGCGTTGGGGTGCGCGTCGATTGTCGTCGCCTGGCAGTTGCTCACTTTCGGCTTCAGCCGCACTGATTGGGGGAGTTAAAATGCTACGCTGCTGCCACGTATGCGTATGAGTGGTATGAGGCGTTACGTTGTGCAAATAGTGAGTGTAAATAAAAGTGAAAATTTAAATAAACTGTAAATAAAAATTAAGGTAATTTTATTTTTTATTGCAACCAGTTTTTCCATCAACTTTTCATTGTTTTCTTTTTTTTTTGGCTGGAAATTTAATTGTATTGAATTTATTGAACTACAATGCAAAATTTTGTGTGTTGGCTGTTGACGGCGATACCATGGTTGGCGAGTTACGGTACAGACGTTTGATAACAAATATACTAAACAAATATAACAATATACTAAGTAAACATTAATGTATATCCTAAGTATGTTGAAGGTTGTCTCAAGAATTTATAGAATAAAAATACCTCTAGTGACACCATGAAGTCTGTCAAAATTAGGACATTCCACTCCGCGCCGGTCCAAAATCATGTTTCAGAGAGTTAGAATCTGTGACCCTACCGGGAACACCTTTTATAATTGAAAGCAAAACATTTTTTTTAACATTTGACTTTTATTATCTTGAGCATGAAACCACGGTTATACATATTTTGGTTTTCATTTTTTAAACGAATTCTGGTTTATATATTTTCAGGCGTAAAATTACCGGCAATTTTTGCTTTTTATTTTGGCGGAGTTCGCATTCACACCTGAAAAATTTAGAAATTCTAGAAAAAAATCCTTTGAATTAAAAAAGAAAAAAATCCGAGATAAAAATAAACCACGATGAGTTCAAAACTCCTCAAATTTCACTAAAGCTAAAAGACGAAGAATCCCGACAGCCCCACAAAAAAATAAGAAAAATCCCGAAAAAATCTCGAAAACTAAACCACGAAAAGTCCTGAAAAATTCTCGAAAAAATTGCATATAGTCACGCGAAATATCTAGAAAATCCCAAAAGGTGCTGAAAAAATACCGAAGGTCGCTGTAAATAAATTCCTAAAATAGGTATAAGTTTTCGAGCTTGTAATAACCGATAATTTTTGAGTTTTATTTTTTTGAGCCTTCATTCTGAAAATCATGGAAATTCCCGGAAAAATACCGTTCAATTTCAAAAAATCCCCAGTCAAAAATAAAGCACGAAAAGTTTCAAAATTCCGAAATTTCACTAATAGCCAAATTCTCGAAAACATCTCGAAGACTAGTAAAGATCGAAAAGTTCCGAACAAATCCCGAAAATTTAGAAACGAAAAACTCTGAAAGGCGCCTAACCATTAACAAAACCTTTGGCGAAATACGCTGGCAACTCCAAAAGGCAGTGAAAAAAAATCCGAAAAATCCGTACCGTAGAATTTAAGGAGGTTCAAGTTTTTGGTGCAGAACGACAGGTAAGTATTTAAAATGTCCTTTTAAACTTTATCCTTAAATTTTCACAATATTGGTTTATGAAAAAATTATATGTCAAGGACTTGTATAAACTCGATAATATCCTTGAATTTCGTCCTTCTAACTTTACCAGCTTAAAAAATTACCTATTCGTCCTTGCGAATCCCAAAAATTTAAATTTTTTTTTAATTCTAAAGAAGTTTCCTCTTGCATTTGGTACCTATATTTTTATTCCACATTGCATTGAATTTTTTAAATAATTTTTGAAATAAATCATATCTTTGAAATTACAAAGTCCTTTAAAATAAATCCTGACGTCAGAGAGAAAAATATAAAAACGCCACTTTAAATAAAAGAGTAGGTTTCAAATCCATTTATTTATTTTTTATTTTATGGTAGGAGAGCTTCTCAAACAATATAGATGCAACTTTTTCTATTTAATTTGTTGAAAAGTAATGAATATCTAAATCGCGAGACTAATCCCGGGATCCCAGGATTGTGATAACGACGTCCCGAAAATCCCGGGATCGGAAAAAGCTGAAAAATTAACATCCCTAGTCTCTATAGAGGAATCTGTACTTATACCAAAATTTATATGTGATATCTGTGACCGTGGTATTGCCGATTAAGGGGGTGAGGCTGAAAAAAATCGTTCATTTAATTTTTTTAGGACCACCCTAATATACATACATATGTATATATATCGATATATAAATTAATATCAATATGATCTTACAAACTAAATGCCCTAATTTTTCTATCACAAAAAAGTATTTTGACTAAATAATACCAAGCGCAAATGTTATTCGCCCAGATATTAAATTTCAACTGGTCTACATTTTTCGCATTTATTCAATTAAAAATTTTCCGAACAAATTTCTATTCAAATGTCAACTACGAAAAACAGGATTATTTGCATTTTTATCAAAGAGCATGTATGTATAGTAATTGGAAATGTTGCTCGCCCATACATATAACTTAGCTACTCGTATATCATTGACGGTGTTTGCGGCTTTCAGTTGCTCTGTCAATGGAGTCCATTCAATGGCAATTGCAAATTGAATTAGTGGTTGTCGATTGCGTTTGATTTTAATAGATCTCGCTTTGATAAATGGCTTGTGTGCATAGTGTTTAGTTTTGTTGTTGTTGCTCAAACATTTATTTGTTGCTAATTTTTACAAAACTAATTGCAACGACAATTATCACTGTGGCATTTAATGAAGTTAAATGGCTTGTTGACGCCACCTATTGATTAATCGGTAAAATGTATATCTCCTAATGCAATTATATGTTACTAAATATATGTATTTGGAAGAAGTCGAAAGCTACTATAATGAGAGCATGTTGCTCAATCAAATCAAATAAAATTTGGATTTCTTAAGTTTTATAAAGTTTTTTTTAGCGTTCTTATTTATAATTTAATTAAGCTCAGAAATTGGTGCATGTTTTTGATAAAATCCAAGCAATAAAAAAGTCGTAAAAATTTAGATCTAATTAGAAACAAGAATAATCTCATAAAGGCGCCAAAATAATCATTTAGATGTTAACTACCTCATCAAGAATGCTAATAAAGCTGGCAGCTTGGCTGGATTTCATGTCTAGTTTTGAAGCAGTTGATATTTTGGCGGGCTACTTGATGATAGTAAGGTTATACTCAATTAGCAGATTTATACACTTACGGTCATTAGAATAGACTCGGCTTACTTTGAAGAGTTTTGGCTATATTTCCATGGTTTATTTTATGTTTAATATTTTTTTATAAAACCTGGCTAGCTATACAACAAACACCATATAAATCATCTTTTCAAACTTTATACAAAAGTTATAAAAATTCGACAAAGTTTCACCAAATTTTTAAACTTTTTATTCAGAGTTTTTAGAAAAAATTCTGGTATGCAGTTTTGTAGAAAAAATAACGTTGATTTTTGACAAAATGTTTTGTTGACGATGCTAGGCATTCTCTTCCATATAAAAAAATTGTCGACGAGCACACTTTGTATGGGAAAAAATTCGTGACAACGCCAGCAAAAAAAATCTTAAAAATCAACGGTATTTTGTAGCCAATTGAAACTTGCACTTTATTATGGTAAAATTGAATGGGCTACAAAACTGCAATATAATTGAAGAGATAATTCCTATAATTCATTAACTATTCTATCACACTTACAGCCCAATTCGCACCCCATTGACGAAATTCATCGTATGACTGATAGTTTCCTCACTATAAGTAATAATTTCCTTAAATAAGACACAGTTAATTGCTTTCCTGGCAAATGACGGCTGTGGCGTCGCATGAAGACTACTGCTTCTGGTTCTGAGATCGCAGGTTCGAGTCCGGTTGGAGGTGGTTAGAGTAAGATAAATCAATTATTTCAATTTAAATATAAATTACAAATTGTACAATTAATTTCATATATAGAAAAACCTAAATACTTAAATACCAAAAAAAAATAAATTAGACATTTTTTATACAATTTAAAAAATTACAATTGACAAAATAAATAAAAAATGCCCTGGGACTCGAACCTTGCATCTATCCACTAGCACTCGAGAGCTTTGCTATGTCGGCCATTGCCACTGTAAGTGCTTTGGACTCCTCTAGATTATCTCAGTAGCAATTTATTTGATCTCCTTCCTCTAAGCTTTTTTCCCTATGCCACATAAGCCCTTTTGGGCCGATGAATGGGTTTTAAGCTCCGTTTACGTAAGTTTATCGGCAATCTCGCTTCTTTTAATACAAATATGGCCCGGAATCCAGAGAACCCATACTCGATTGGTCAGACCAAGAGTATTCAGCTTAATGAAAGGCACACAATCACCAATTTAGATATTACCTGAAGATATCCGAGGGCCTTGATTGCCGCTTGGCTGTCAGTCAAAGTAAAGTCGGCGCATCTTTCTATTGCGTATGTTTCAGCCTGGAAAATGGACATACATATGTATGTTTTCCATGGATTCCGAGTATCTTAACCTCGGTCCAACAACACCTACCCCGGTATCCTCTTCAGTCAATGAGCCATCAGTATACCAGGTTATGTAGTTTTGATTTATGGCATATGTCTCGGATATGTCTGTGCGGCTTTTCTTATTACTTAGATCAGTTTTGAACCTCTTCGTAAAGCTGAACCTCGGATGCATGTTATAAGTAATCGCTCTATACTCCCTCCAGCCCTTAAACCCCCACACATGTTAATCCGACCCTTTTTAATGTCTCGATTGTGTTTGCTACTAAAACTTTAAATACTTTTAATTACTTAAATTTTTCAAAACCCGTTCGCAGAGCAACCAAATATTAATTTTCTCACCATTTTCATTGATAAAGCCAATAGCGAAGAAATTTGCTGCCTTGCAGTTTATGGTCTCCAGCAGAGTGTAACTCATCTCTAAGGTTTTCCGCCTTTCTTAAAAGCGACTCCACTTCACCCTCCATGTGCATCAATTAATAATATGAATTTATCATATATTCCTTATTTTTGATCAGCATCCATTGGTCCCTTAATTCAATTAATGCATTGCGTGCGGCGTTGCAAATTAACCACAGAAACCACTGCCACTATAAAGAAATACACAAACATACCACCAACTGCGATCTGCTTTAATCAAATTTCACATAAAATGCATGCATTTATCACATCTGTATCTCACTGCATATCTTTTGCCGCAAGCATATTTGTATTTGCCACGCGATTGACAGACTCGTGGCATTCACAATGCCAATACCATAAAAGATGGAATGCGCATTTGGACAAGCGAGAACTCAAACAAAAAAAAAAGAGAATAAAGAAAAAATTCTTGTATGAATGCACTTTAGTTAATAATAAATCATGAAAAGGTAAACAGTTTGTAAAATAAATGTAAAGGATTTAAGTTAACGTTCGGTGGTATTAAGACTTTTTTGAGTTTTTATGACCCATAATCATACAAATATTCAGCTGACTGATAAATGTCAAAAACGTTGATCGATTCTGCAGTGTATTGAAATTTTTAATAATATATGGGGCGTTCCATACCAAAATGGACAGGATTCACACATACACACATTTAAATTCTCTATGAAAATAAAAATTTAAAATACAACTTTTTCTTAAAAAATTTTTCTCCTACAAATACACATCAAAATTCTCTATGAAAAGAAATATTAAAGAAATTTTTTTTTTTTTTTAATTTTTCATATATAAATTTATTTGTAAAAAAAATTAGTTTTTGAAAATACGCCATCTCAAAAAAAATTTAAAAAATCACAATGGTATCTCTGAGTATTATGGGGTGCTACAATAATTTTAGTTATGAATTTTTTTGATAAAATTAAAAATAAACGAAAAAAAGTCTAAAAAAATTAAAAAAAAATTTGTAAATTCGTAATGTACTCTTTTCACTCCACTTCGGTATAAAAACAAAATCATAACGGCTTACTCGAAAAAATTCTACAAAAAATTTGATTGAATTAACGCATGCGAAACTTAAATTTATATATACCAGAATGTATACATTTTTACGAATGCGCGGATTGCAAATCTTATCTGCAACTTCAAATATTTCGCAATACTTGTGTTGTATTTACAAATTTTTCGCGACCCAGTCTAATGCGTATATGTGTGTATGTATGAAGGTGTATGAAGTTTGGTAGAACTTCATTGTGGATTGTAAAAATGCCTTCAAGATATTTTTCAGCATTTCATCTGCATACCTTTTATTATAATTATTCATGTTTCCGCACTGTGTTTCGCGGTTGCATGTGTGTATGAATGTATGTACATATATAGACATACACGGTACATTTGACGGTTTGGGCCGATGCCAAAAAAAAATTGCCAATTTTAGCTCTTCTTTTCAAATTTCCACCAATTGTTCATCCCAAAAATAAACAGGTCCTTCTTTACCTGGTATTTTCAATGCTTTCGTGGACGCCCTTGATTGCTCAACGCCGCCGATCTCTCAACGAGATTGCTGAGATATTCTGCACACATGATGGCTGGGTACCTGGCCATTGCGACAATCAGGGAACTGCAAGGCTGACGATCGCGCGCGTCATTTAACGAGCGATACTCTCGAAATCCCTCTGCCATCATGCAAATATCTACTGAATGAAAAGTTCATAGTAGTTGCCAATGACCAAAACATTCTGGCCCGCCACGAACGCCCAACGCGCCAAGTCTCTACTTACTCTAAGGAGGCAGGACATTCGCATAGTGACTGGAGTTCTCTCCGAACATTGTTTGGTCGGATTACACACAGCTAGGCTGGGCGCACCCTGGAATGACTACTGCAGAAGTTGCATGGATGTAGACGAAGAGGAAACCATCCCACATCTTCTCTGTCATTGCCACCCGCTCTATCAAAACGGAGAGCAAAAGCTATTTCTTCGACGATCTAGATGACCTCAAAGCGGTGAACGTCAGATGCCTTTGCACATTCTTGCTAAGCACCGAGTGGTTTACAGTGGAAAGGGGATAGTTAAAAACCCTCATGCGGTACACGCGGTATCACAAAGGACCCTGAGTGTAAGTGAGTCCTATTTCTGAACTGCCGCCCAACCTAACCTAAGAAGAATCTTTTCAACCCATCGGAAGCTTTCAATCTTAATGCACCCGTTTTATGTCCGTGGCATTGTAAATCTTGTCACCTATACCTCTAGTTCGGAAAATTCTGGGCTCAGTGCACTGGTGTAAAGCTTGCGATGTCAATATCATAAGTGTTTAAGTTCGCAGCTCATTTTACGCTTGCCAACATATGATTAAAGAAAATTTGACGACAGTTAGTCACCTTTCCTTGAACCTCCTTTGATATCGAACAGCACGGATAAGCCCTACCTACTTTTGACGATGTGGCGTCTACCAGCCATTCGTCTCCAGCCTTGAACAATGCATACGGCCACAACGTCAGATGAATTGTACGTGGGTATCTACCGATGACGGCATATTTAACAACACGATGCTCAAAAACACAGCGGACCATAATAATGCGTTGACGAGCGCCCCGAAATGCAAGCATCTCAGTACTAAGTGGCAGTGCTAAATGGCCATACTAACCACCTTTATTGGGTTCGAGGCCTATCTAAACCTTCTCCGTACTTTGCAACCGGCCCCCGGTTGCAATGCAACTCCACATCGAGCCAACCAAAGTCGGCTCTAGCCGCATTTTGGTTTAAACCACAAACGCCACGATACTCCCCGAGTGGCCGTACCCGAGAACAAGCCAGAGTAACCTCTGCGGACTCGTGTTTCCCGTAGTATCGGAGTTAAGTCTGCGGTCAGACCTCGTAGTCGAAACTACTTCCAGTTGAGTTTTAATACCCCTCTGGATTGGTCGCCAACACCCGCGCATTTACCCCTCAAAGCTTTGCGCGTCTTCACCGTCTAAAGACCTCTCGCGAAAAGTCCCCCATGCTTTCAATATGCTACCACATCGAGAGGCATCGTTAAAAATACATCGTCCATCTGTTCATCTAATTACCATCTTATATAAATACCTATTGTCAGAGTACATTAGGCATTCAAAAACAACGTACCTGGCATCTTTGCTCAGCGTACCACATACACAACCCTCCGAAGGGACCCCATCAGTTACTTTTTAAAGCGCACCAAAGTTCATCCGCTCACCCATCAACAACCCAAGTATTTGACTTGCGTTTCATACCTGGGACTGGTTCCATTTAAGCGGAGGACTGGCGCGCGACTCAACGACAATCTTTCCTCTATCCTAACTCAAATAATTAAATCCTCCCCGTACGTCCACAAATATGCTAAAACATACTGGCACTATTTCCAACAAAACTTTTAACATTTAACCACGCGTCCCCAATACTGCGCCCGGTCCTTAACCCATAGTGCTTATTCATGACCCAATCTAGCCGGTCAAAGTATTGTCTCGTCTCACTTCCTCTTGTTCGTTTGGAGGTACGCGGGCTCTTCCTCCGCAATCGTGACACTTACAAATTAATGTCCCCATTCAAGAGCGTCTTCCCTCCATATCTCAATTTTCGTATCTGCGGGATCAAGCCGCGGCCTTAAATGTGATCGTGTTTCTGCCTCTGATTTCTTCTTACCCATCGTAGTTCTAGGGAGGATTTATATTCTGAACATTTCTTTGGGAGTCGGCACTCATGCGAAAAAAGTATTTTCAAATCACTGGTAATATAGTATTTTCCTTAAAATTAATTTAAAAAGGTTTTCATTACCACATTTGCATCCTTCAACCACTGTAAACTGTTAACTGTAAATTGTACAATATTCTTACAAAAATATGTATTCAAATACAGCATTTTCATATGTGTAGGGTGATTCAATAAGACCGTAGATGTTCGCAATAGGGCCATTTTTGTATGCGCTGTGTGGCATGTGGCACCGTGCTGTTGAAAGCATACATATATTGTCCAAGTCTATGTCATCTAATTCAGGCCAATAAAAGTTTGTTATCATGTCACGATAGAAAATTTTTTTTTCTTGAACCACGTGTGGATATTCAGCATCCCAAACGCGGCTGTTTTGCTTGTTAGAATGATAACTGTTTTTTTAAATCAGCATCAACATTTGGATTACTTCAACGAGTTGTTCAACTGAGTATCGCTCCGTGACCAAGTTTGCCAAAGCCTGTAGTACGAATTGCTTTCAAATATTTGCATCACCCTTGTATCACCCTATATTGATATCTATATGTATGATGAATTCTTGATATTAAATCGGCGAATATGCTTTGTTGCCTGGTTATTAACTGTAATGCAGTGGAAATATGCAACAGATTACAATGAAGCTGACAGGTAGAAAGTGCACGAAACGACATGAGGAAATGAGAATGCCACATGATGTTCATCCTTTGGAGCCAAAAATCTTTATCAGCAAGAAATATCGAAAAGCCGTAAGTGCAAGCAAACATAAGCGCCAAAGAAGCGTGTTAAAAAAATGTAAGCTCATGAAAGATAACTTAATGAATAATAATTTTTTCCCACATAATACATATTTATATATATATATGTATATATTTGCGAGAAAAGCTGGAATACGTTTGCCAAAAACAGCAAAATATATGTACGTTGTACCCATGATGGAATCATAAGAAGGTATAGTGCGTAGCGAGGTGTTTGTTGTAATTTTGAAAAGGTTGGCTTGCTTATTTTCAGTTATGTATACATACGCATATGGTTTTTAATTCGTTTACTTATTAGAAACTTATTTTACTTTTTTTAATTTTTATTTATTTTTACTTGGTTTTTTAATTTAATTTTTAGATTATATTGTTTAAAAATATTTTTTTAAATTCTATATATTTTTAGAAGTTGTTTTTTCTTTTTTAACTTTAATTTTCTTTTAATTAAAAGATATTATTGTTTTAAGAATTTTTTTAATTTAATTTAGTTATTTTTTTCTCTTTTTTATTTTCATTTTCTTTTAATATTTAGATTATATTATTTCAAAAAGAAAAATGTTTTTTTTTGTATCATTTATTTTTTAGGAACTTATTTTATGATTTTTGTTTTTTTTTTAATTTTCTTTTCTTTTTTAATTTAGTTTTTTTTAGTGTTAAGTTTTTACTATTTTCAAAAGAATCTATTATTTTAATTTCATTTAATTTTTAGAAGACTTATTGCTAAGAGATGAACAGAAAAACGCTAAGCAGATCTCTCAATCAGTCAGGAACTTTAAAGATAGTTGCCAGAATTGACCATTTCTTATGAAAAACTGTGGTGAGTTGAAGGACAATTGCCGGAATTGCCCTGTTAGTTTAATTCCAAGCAATTATGCATCGATAAGTGTATTACATCAAAATCGTTTTTTTTTTTTGTTGAAATGTACCTTGTTTCGCTTTCGATAATTTTTTATGCAAAATATCCCTGAAATTGAAAAATTACACACAGTCTGGCATCACTGCAGTAACCTACGTGTGAGCTTCATCCTCAAACCGCCTCCCGACGTAATACTCAATGGTACTACCGGGGGATATCCGGTACTGGAAGGTAGGAGATTTAGTGGGTTAAAGTCTGACACTGGCAGTGCATATAGGCTTTGGGTGCTCCGTCCTTGTTCAAAATATTTATGCTTGTAATATTTTATTTAAAAATCTATCAGCATGTGTATAAGGTCAATTTGCGCAGAAGGATTCTACGCATAATTCTAAACAAAGTTGCCGAAGAAAACATGGATCTAAAATCAATTTGGAGTTTGCCAAATTGTCAAAAAAAATTGGCCCGCCCTAATGCATATACTTATACTTGATTGTTATGATTTTTACATATTAATGCTAACAGTCACATATTTTGTACTCGTAAATATAAGTAAAATTATCATCAAGTATTTTTCCATTTATGGAAATACTTAAATGGATTTTTTTTTGTATTTCAAACTATTAGTAAACACCTGCATAATATTTGAATCCATAATTTATGTTGCTTTTCACCTTCATTCACCTCGAAAACTTGCTCAACAAAGTAGCACTGACCCAATTGTCCTCAATGAGCAAAACATTAATGCGGCTTTTAGGTAAGTATGTATATCTATCCAACATTAAAATGCCGCATATATAGTATATTTAACTCACATTGTTTTGACATTTTAAAGAAATATTGCATACAATAGTAGTTTATTTTGCATTTGTGACATTTGCCAAATGATAAATTACTAGCCTATATGAGTGGCAGCATTGTATGCGTTAATGGAATTGCGTGCATATGCGTAAGATTGTAAATTACTGAGAAGTTGGCAAATAAAATTAATATATTTAAAACATATGTGTTAGGCAAAAAAAAACTTCAAATAATAATATAAAACATAGAACGTGCATTTTTATTGTTTTCTTTAGATTTATTTACTTCCTTTTAAAAAAAAGGCTTAACCGTTAGAAAGTATGATGATAACTCAAAAAGACTTATATACCAACCCTTGTGAATATTTAACGATAAGAATGTGATCAGCGCTGCATAATTTCACACATCATAAAATGGGATGAGACATGCATTTTGAATATTCAATTATGCATTGCGAACGCAATGTTAAAATAAATCTTCATGCCATCGTTGAGGGGAATTAAATACAAACCTACGCATGAATCATAAATATCAATTGCTAGGAATCATACAAGATGCTGCTGACATTAGCATTATTTCACCATTACGCAAGTCATATCAGAGTAAATCGTTTCGAGAAATTTATAAGTTGTGCTCTCACTTTCTAGATTAATTAACTTCAATTTGTTAGAGTGCCCATTTAAACGATTTGGTGGTGAATTAATTAAGTGCAGGAACGTAAGAACGTGTGTGCATGTTTATGTATACATATATACATACATAAGTTCCTTATTATGAAGTCTAGTCCAAAGTTAATTATACAACCGGTTTTGGATAATATGTACACTGCAGGCAAAAAGTATTGGCACAGCAAATTTTTACAATATAAGCATACATTTTTTTTCTAATGCTTTAACGCCAATTTTTTATAAAAATATGGTTCATTCTACAACAAAAAGTATGAAAATATTATTCCTAAACTTTGTGCAAAACTCTCGACAATTCAACAAATGTTCAACCTTTTAAGTATGCAGTTTTGCAGCCCATTAAATTGTAGCAAAAAAACTGGTAGTTCTGAGTTAGTAAAAAGTCGCATTGACTTTTTAGAATTGTTTTTGTTGAAGGGGTTTTGCATTTTTTCCATATAAAGTATTTTCGAAATTTTTTTTTGTATGGAAGAGACTGCGTAAGAAAATTGCCAAAAATCAACGATAATTCCTAGCTACTTAAAACCTTGTACTTTATTATAATAAAATTGATTCGGCTAGAAAAAAATTCTAAAAAATCTGATTAAAAGGTTGAAAAAGTTGAGTTTTGCACAAAGTTTAGGAATTATATTTTAATGTTTTTTTGTTGTATTTTTATAAAAAATTGGCGGAAAAATATTAGAAAAAAATTGTTGCATATATTGTGAAAAATTTGCTGTGCCAATACTTTTTGCCCGCAGTGTACATATTTTGGTCTGGTTTATCTGAGTATTGTTCGCCGCCTTTATACCGAGTCCAATTTTCCACAAGGGTAGCAGGGCTTGTTTACGAGAGGAGATGTTTTTTATTTTGT
This sequence comes from Rhagoletis pomonella, assembly GCF_013731165.1. Taxonomy (NCBI): domain Eukaryota; kingdom Metazoa; phylum Arthropoda; class Insecta; order Diptera; family Tephritidae; genus Rhagoletis; species Rhagoletis pomonella. The sequence goes on from NW_023458565.1 coordinate 26,192,424, forward strand.
GCCAGCCAACTGAAATCGATATACTTAGTAATAAAATATGGTGACAGGTAAAAAGATCAATGGAAATAAGGTCAATTGACACTATTTCGCATACTAGTGCAAAATAAAGTCAATAGACATTATTACCTTTTCAAAAGCGAAATAAAATCCATTGACATTACAAGCATTAAATTTGCGTAGCTTCACAGCGGCCCGCGTCCGCGCGCCACATCACGTCGTACGCCGCCCCACCACGCCGCGCTCGACCCCAACCCCCGCCTGTCGCTTATTTTTCTTTCAAGCAAATAGACATCAATTTAAACTGCCAAATGAAGCCAAGTTCTTTCCTACCTGGTTTTTCCCATCGCAGAGGAGGAGTTAGTTTCCCAATATTGATGGAACTGGACGTGTGGCTCGACGTCGCAGTCCTTTTAGTTTCACAGCTAATCGACCAGAATACAGTATGTGTCAATTATCTTTCTGCGGGTATTTTTCAGAATTTGGCGCATGGTCGTTAGGCGTGCGTTCATCTAAGAAAACAGGCGACTGAACAACTTTCTTCACCGCCAGACTACTCTCGCTTCCGGAATGGGGTTTGTTTTCCGCAGCCCCTTTATTACTATTAACAGCATTCAAAGATTTGGCAGTCTCGTTCGCGGATGTATTTGACATTTTTTTCCTCACGCGGTCTTTCATTTGTACTTCGGTGGTATGTAGGTGTGCTTTTTCGGCAGAGCATTCTCTCTCAGCGTCAGAGAAGTGGGCCCTCAGCATGGGGAATCAGCTGAGTGAGCGGGAGCTATTCAGCCCCACTGCGATTTTCTTCATTCGCTCATTAGAGCGTGTTTTCACCACTCCAACCATACATAGGTTCTCCAGGGATGTTAGAACACTTATTTGCCGGGTACGAAGGCTGGAGTGATTCGATATTACGTGAGAAGGGGAGGTTTAGGGTGGGGAGTTCGTTGTTGTTGCTTTATACATCTGCTTCAGGATAGGAAAGTCGAAATTTCAGGTACCGTACGTTATGTTGAGCAAGTCAAAAGGCTTGTCCTGCAACTCGTTCATGTCGTCTTATACCTTCGTCGTTTCGTATACCGTCTAGGTTTTGGCCTTGTCTATATACGGAAATTCAGCCATAAGAGAGCATGTACCGCCTCGTACACGGCCGACAAAGCCCCTTTGGCGATACCAGTGACCACCTAGCCTTGACGAGCAGTGGGTGAGGATAAGGTGGTCGTTTGGGAAGGAGAGGTTGTGGTTTTATTGCATTGCCAGATTACAATTTTCCGGTGTTTTTCGTGTCGGCCAGTATTTCAACCTAACCGAGCTCCCGTATTTCGGCCGCTCTCGCTTCCCTCTTCAGCTACTTATATCGATACCAAGTAGCAGGCAACAACAATATAGATTCAGCAACAATATAGTGGTCCCAATTACTGTTTGGCCCTCGGAGTGTATGCCCGTCTAAAATACTGATAGAGTACCATCCGTCTATCACAATGAGTGATCGAGTTTTGGTCTTGTTATGTTGGAAGCTATATTTTAGATCCCAACGAAATTGACCAGCCTCAGACCGTGATTGAACATTTCGTCTTGGTGGCTGAATGCTCCGCCTTTGGGACCAAAGATTTCTCTTTTTACCATGCTGGTATTCACATCACCTAGAACGAGTTAGCTATCGTGACAGGTAAAGCGTTCGCGCTTCAAGAACACATAAAAGGAGGTCTTTGGATATCTTATCCCTCTTTTCGACTCGTGCGTGGGCGCAAATGAGTGAAATGTTAGAGAGCCTCGCTTTTATTTGGATTCTGACAAGAAGTCGGACTCGGCCACTGGAGTTTACTTGGGACTAAGTCTCCGCCACCACAAATCCAAGAGCAAATTTTCGCTCTTTTACAAGGCACTACGTGGTTTTCTTGCCTTGCCTCGTTCTTCGCATTTCTGCGATGGCGGCGCTGTCAGTCCTAGTCTTCCCGAGGACATCAATCTACCCCCTTATAATAACGCTGCGCACGGGCCTGTAGAGCTTAAAAAGACGCGAATGGCAGCTCGAAAATTTCTTACTTTTTTCTTAGCTTTGAGCAACTATCAGATTGGGCACTTTGGTGTAGTAAATTAACTTTTATGATCTGAATTTAAAACAAAAAAGTCGTTAAATATAATTAATTATGTTAAAACATGTTTATTTGCTTTTAATGCCAGTCGTCTTAAATTTTCGCTAAAAAATCCACTTTACGAAATCAATAAAATAAATTTATTTTAAATTAAGTTAAGTGCAAACTTTAGAAACAAACAAAAGATACAACGTGAATTCAGCTCATATTTTAACTTTTTTGTAATTTTTTTTCTTTATAATGGCTAAATATCACCTTCGCGAACAGCTACCTCAGTTGCTTCTACAATCAATTTTTGTCACGACATTTTTGAACCAGGTTGGCCTTCCCACAGCACAAGATTCTATAGATAAATTGATGCTTTTATACCTAAACATTATTCCCAAAAATTTTACTGGCCGATTTTTATGACCATTTTTGTATCTATTTTGCGCTAAAATGTAAGAGCCTAAATGTTGGCAGTAAAACTTCAATTGATTCGGTAAATGTTTATTTGCGAAACTCATTTAGTCAGCACTCAAAGTTGGGAACCATTTTTTTTTTTGTTGTATCACCTTTAACTTGATTTTGGGCAGTGTCACTAACGGAACTCCCACAGAATTCCGTTAACAGCATGCAAGTGACGTACACTGATCAACAAACGCCGCATGCAGCAAGCAACCTTTCAGTGACAGTTGTGGGTGTTTATTTCAGCTCTTTTTTTATTTTTTTTTTCTAACAAGAATTTTAATGAAAATTCATTTGTTGCCAGGTTGACAACTAATCGCTAACGTGTTTTGTATCTCACGGCGGCTTAGCAGTTTGTTGCATGCCACTTTTGCTTTTAGCACAGCCACCTCCTCAGCGCACACATATGTATGTATGTATGTATGTATGTAGGTTTGTACGTCACGGTGATTGCAACATTTTGTGGCGGCATGCGCGCGCCAACCGATGTCGTGAACCCACGCGTGTGCCAATGTCGTGTGTTGAAATTTTAGTTTTTGTTGTTTCTATTTGTTGGTTGTAATCGATTTTGAATTTCCTATAAATAACCAACTGAAATCGTTTCGAATGTTCGACTTGTGACTTTGCGGGCAACTCCCCACCAGCAGCAGCAAGCGGGTGTGGCTATGTCATTGTTTTTGATTGCGTACTGTTGCATGCTACGTACATACATAGATACACTCATTCACTCATTTATATGTATACATATGTTGTGGCACTGCAACGAATTGTTGCGTTGCACTTGCATTGTTCTGCGCCAAACTCAACTAAATTTTATGTAAGGCCAGCCTGCTGTCGAAATAAAAATTAAAACTCTTAATAAATACAAAAAGTGGAAGATAATACAGTGACTCACACAAGTGTGCACGTTTTGATTTTTTTTTTAATATTGACAATAAAAGTTTTTCAAGTAAAATTTTTTTTTTGTTATTTTTCTTTAAAAATATTGTCCAAGCCAAAACCATATAAATCGGAGTTTCAAACTCAATTTCTTATGAAATAAAATGCGGTAGACCGTTCCCAACAAAATTCCCAAACAAAAAATAAAGAAACGAAAAAGTAGTCACCAAAAAAAATTTTTCTTTAATCAACGCGGTTTCTTAGTCGCTTGAAACATGCACTTCAGAGGCTAAATTATATGGGCTATAAATTTGCATACGCAAAAATGTCATACAGGTTCAAATTAAAGAGCTCGAAATTTTGATGCGAATTTTATGAATTTTCCTAAATTTTGTTTAGAGTTTGAAACTTGATTTATATGGTTTTGTCTAAAGCTTGGACAATATTATTATAGAAAAATAACAAAAAAAATTAGCTTGAAAAACTTTTTTGAATACTAAAAAAAAATCAACACGTGAACACTTGTGTGAGTCACTGTATGTACACATGCAACTAAGCTGTTAGAGTAGCCAAAAACAGAGCGCAGAAAATTTCCAACAAAGGCCTCTAATCAATGCTTGAGACGTGGTTTCATTGTTTGGTTTGAAGTTTATTGAGTTTAAACGTCAAAAGTCGATTTCTTTTGGGTGTATAATTATAATTGATGTCAACTTAGGTTCACCTAAAGTTATTTTTTCAAGTAATTGACTTAATGAGACTTGAAAAGTTTCATAGAAATCTGACGGAAAATAATTGAATATTTACTTAACTTTAACTGAATAAAAAACAACAACAAAATATATGTACTTATTAACGACACTCTCATAGCGTACACCAAAAGCCAGATTGTGAGACTATAGTCTGCTAAACTAAAGCTTCCAGAAGTTACCTGAATAGAACTTCCGATTAGAAAGATAGTTTTCCACCTATGAGAGTGACACATCTTCTTTAGTACAATAACAATTGAACCAACCGGATTTTCGCAATGAAAAGCAAAGAGGTAAATGATGAGGATCGTCATCTCTAGGCCTTCTTCAGCTCCGCGCTCTACTCGGCCGAGGCTATAAGCCTCTCCACCTCGGTCTTGTTGAACTTTCGGCCGAGCGGCACTGCTGATTTCGGAAAAGGCTCCACTTCCGTGTTCTATGGCTTAGTTAGGTAAGATATAGGATTCAGCTTGGTAGATCTTAAATTCCATTCCTCAAAGTCGTTAGCTGGAACTCGCTGAGGCTCAGCGAATAATCCAAGATAATCTGCATATAGAAGTATATAAATAGTATGTAGCAGTGCTTATCGATATGGTTCATCGAGCACCCCGAACCTGACTAGCTTCCAGTTGCGAATCATAAGCATAAGTGGAAGTAGCGAAAGATTTGCTATATCTTCCGCGATGAGAAAAGTTCGGATAGGACCAGTGTTGCCACTTTGGTAAATTATTACCAAAATTGGTAGAAAAAATTTGGGTTGGTAAAATGGTAAATTTTTTCTCATTTTGGTAGATTTTTGTTAAAGTAATTTGTTTGAAAAACAAATAAAAGTTTAGTTCTCGTTTTATTTGTCTTAAAGCATAAACAGACGGCAGCGTTGATCCGGATCAACTGGGGAAATAACTGCAGTTGATCCGGATTAAGTCCGAGTTAATCCAGATCAACGCTGCCGACTGTTTAAGCTTTAAGTTAGCTTTATGTATATTATAATTATTTTCCAAAAGTGTTGTCTACGTTATTTCATTAATTTTCAAACGGTATAATGCGCACTTTTTATATACATACAACTTCTTCTTCTTATTTGGCG